>NW_028251684.1:0-98969 GCF_964263255.1 Lissotriton vulgaris
CAATTATTTAAAAGGCACCTAGGGCCAGTGTATGTAAATGGAATTTACCGATTCGTAAATACTGAATTTTACCGATTCGGTATTTACAAATTGGTAAATGCTATGTAGGTATTTTTACCGATTTTTTTACTGAATCTGTAATATTCTGTAATTACCAAATCGGTATTTACCGATTTGGTAATTGACATTGATTCCTATGGGCCTTGAGGCCCATAGTAACCAATGTCAATTACCGAATCGGTAAATACCGATTCAGTAAAATTACCGAATTTACAAGGGGGACAGGGTGTCACTTTGACACCCTGTTGCACCCCTGATTTAGGCTTGTGTGCCATGTGGCACACATACATGCCCTTAGGGCATGTATGTGTGCCACATGTGTGCGCTGTAAAAGAGTTAAATAAAAACAAAAAAGTAAGGCCCAGATGTAGGTCACCAAATACCGGTCGGTAACGGCCGATTTCGGATCACTGACATAATATAGAATGACAAAATATAGACTTACCAAAATATAGTCACCAAAATATAGAATGCCAAAATATCGAATTCCTATCTACAAACAGGTAAGTACAAAAATATCGAATCCAAAATATAGTCTGTAAAAAATATAGTCAGTCAAACTATCGAATTTTTTTAAATGTCTTAAAAGTAATTTAAAATTAATGAAATAATAAATATAATTATAATTAACTAAAACACTTAAAAATACTCAAATAACCTTAAAATTAAGATATAATAATTTAAGTTATTAATAAAAAATGTACAATATTTTACTGTTTAATATTACCACTCCAGTGAGTGCAACAGTAGGGAAAGCGTTGGATAGCGTAGGGGTAAAAAATACTATTCCCACTCCAGTGAGTGCAACAGTAAGGAAAGCGTTGGATAGCGTAGGGGTAAAAAATACTATTCCCACTCCGTAGTGCAACAGTAGGGAAAGCGTTGGATAGCGTCGGGGTAAAAATTACTATTCCCACTCCAGACAGTGCAACAGTAGGGAAAGCGTTGGATAGCGTAGGGGTAAAAAATACTATTCCCACTCCAGTGAGTGCAACAGTAGGGAAAGCGTTGGATAGCGTAAGGGTAAAAATTACTATTCCCATTCCAGAGAGTGCAACAGTAGGGAAAGCGTTGGATAGCGGGAGGGTAAAAAATACTATTCCCACTCTAGTGAGTGCAACAGTAGGGAAAGCGTTGGATAGCGTAGGGGTAACAAATACTATTCTTACTCCAGAGAGTGCAACAGTAGGGAAAGCGTTGGATAGCGGGAGTGTGAAAATTACTATTCCCACTCTAGTGAGTTTAACAGTAGGGAAAGTAATGATTTATTATATTATTAAAAATAAATTCAATATCAATACCAATAAAGCATTAATTGAAATTAATAACCAATTTAATATTATGTAATAATTAATTAGAAATACAACTACATATTAGTTATAAAAAATTAATAACCTATTCATAATTATTTAACAACGAATTAATTTTCAATAACAAAAACTAATAAATAATAAAAATTAATACCAATTAAAAATTAACAGTTAATTAATAATCAATACCCAAAAAGTATTTTTAATATGTAATTATGTAATTAATTACAATTACATTACTTCCCACCCTATTCCCCTATAAACCCACATCCCACTACAGAAAATACATTAATACAATTATCATAATTATCAAATATTTAATGAATACAAAATAATTACCAATTATTAAAAATTAATTGCCAATTAATAGAAATTAATTACCAATTAAAAATTAATTAACAATAAATTTAAAATCAATACCAATAAATGAAAAAAATGATTTACTTAATTACAATTAAATTACTTCCCACCCTATTCCCCTATAAACCCACAACCCGCTACAGAAAATAAATTTAGAAAATTAACATATTTAACAATTAATCAATTAATACAAATTAATTGGCAATTAATAAAAATTAATTACCAATTAAAAAATAACAATAAATTCAAAATGAATACCAATAAATAAAGAAAAATATTTAATTAATTACAATTAAATTACTTCCCACCCTATTCCCCTATAAACCCACAACCCTTCTACAGAATTAAATTACGCAAAAATTAAATAACATAAAATTCATTACTTTTAATACATTAAACATACATTACAAAAATTAATACACACTTTCCACACATATACTAACATACAAAACACTTTAAAAAAATTATATTATTAAAAAATCGATATATTTAATGCCTATATTGTATACTTCGATATTTTGACTTCTATATTTTGAAAATCGATATTACTTACCTTAAATTCGATATTTTTACCCACTATATTGTGTTTATTCGATATTTTGTCCATTCTATATTTTTACTTCGATATTATGTCCATTCTATATTTTGGAATCGATATTATGACTGTTTACCAATACTATTGCATGGTAAATAACGAATTCCTGTGTACATGCACATCTGTGCATGTACACATGTGCCACATTACCAAACTACATGAAGTTTCGTAAGCTTCTGAAAACATATCTTTTCCCACAATAATTATAAATTCATTCTTCATCCCCCTTCGCTTCCCCTCAGTTTTCCACTGTACCCTCAGCGCTGGGACGCTTCCGGGCAGCCATGAGCTTTACAAATCCTTTTTCATTTCATTTCATTTCATGTGGCACACATACATGCCCTAAGGGCAATAGTATTACATGGTAAATAACGAATAGGTAATGGCCTGTGGCACTGTTTGAAGTGCCACCTACATCTGGATTTACCGATTCGGTAAATATACCGATTCGGTATTTTACAGAATCGGTAAATTTACCGAATCTGTAAATATACCGATTCTGTAAATATAAGGCCACCTACATGTCAATCCCAAATACTGGTCGGTAACGGCTGAAATCGGCCGTTACCGACCGGTATTTGGTGACCTACATCTGGGCCTTACTTTTTTGTTTTTATTTAACTCTTTTACAGCGCTACTCATCCCAGTGTGTGGCTTCAGAGTGCTATACATCAAAAACAGAAGCACAATAAAACATACAAGTGTGTAAATTAATGTACAGAGACATTGGTTTTCAAGGTGTAGAAATCACATATTGTCCAGACATTGGCAGACATTATATGTTATGAGTGAATGGGCAGGAGAAACACAAAGTCAGAATATAAAACGTAACACAGTGATTGTGACTGTCTGTACTAACAAGACTTTTTTACTTCAACAAGAAACCCCTTGTTGCAATCTTAAAATACCAGGCTGAGAAAAAAAAAGCAATAATGATCACAAAAATGGATTTACAGTTTCCATGCAGCTCCTTGATGCTGATAAATAATCACTGTTCTATATGTATTAGGATTGGAACTTATGAACTAGAAGTAACAAATTGATCTCCGTGTCAAAAGCAGTATCCTACTTACCTATCTACCTAAAATTACATTTGAGATCTGCATGTTACAGAATGTGCTTTGCAGCAGGCACATTAACCTTCTATGTTACTTTATGAGACAAATCTGTCACGGGACAAATCACAGAACTCTCTTATAATCCCCTCAAATGTGCTGGGCACACTAAGATCTCGGCAGCAGGTGTCTTAACCCTGTAAGATATTTTAAAATGAAGCCTCTTTGTAGCCAGTTAAGTAAGCTAGGACACATTTACTGTCACATATCTCCTTGTTGCAAATTTCTTTGCAGCAGATGTTTTAAAATGTGTTTTTTTATTAAACGTATACATTGACTGTTAGATTCTGCTTTTCAACCTCCGCCCAACATGACTCCACCCCCTTTCCTCTTCCACTCCCTGACCCCAGTTTGTGGGGTTCGGGAGTAATTCCCATCCAATTCAAGCCCTGCTTTTAGGAGCTTCTGAAAAAATAGAGTTATAACAAAAGGGCAGACAGGGATTACTCACTGCCCATGTAGTGGGAAAGATGTATTTATCATCTCAGCGAGATCTCCTCGGTGAAAGAAATGCCGGTGTTGTGTAATATCAGGTATCCCCTTGGGATCGTGTATCCCCTCCACTTCGGCCGTCTTCGGAGAAAGAACTCAGCCCGGGCAGGATCAGACAGAAGCAGTCGATCTCTGCTCGGGCTGAGTGCAGGGATACACGATATCATGGGACACCAGACCGAGCACACGCTATAAATTACTTGGCGTTTCGTTTCGGAGCCTCAGCTGCACAAGAGAAAGGAAGCAAATAAAAGTGGTTCAAAGAATGAGAGCTTAAATAAATGAAAAATAAACGCAGAGACGGAGTGAAACAATGAAATGGTTATTTTCCAACCAAATCGCAACTGGTAAAAGAAGGAGAGGTAAAATAAATACACGCACGGAGTTGGAGTGAAAGAATGTTCTTTTTTATTTTTTGGCAAATCCCAACTAGTACAAAGAAGGAAAGGTGAAATCAATGACAATTAAATTAATGCACGTGGACTGGAAGTGAAAGAATGGCATTTTTTTATTATTTAGGCAAATCGCAAGTAGTACAGAGAAGGAAACGTGAAATAAATGAAAATGAAACATATACACGAAGTCGGAGTGAAAGAATGGCATTTTGATTTTCAAAGCGATGGAATGATGTAAATTAAAACATGGGGAGAGAGAAGGACAGAGAATGGAATATAGCTTGCAAGGTTTTATATTGCTATGTGTGACATTCATATAATTTCAGTGTAGTTATGAGTGATATTTCAACAACGAGTTACACTTTCTGGAAAGCAAAGTCAAGTAATAAAGATGATGGAAGCATATAAATATCAAAAATGACACCCATTTCACGAAAGAGAAATTCTAAGAAGATCCTAAAATGACTGCAAGTCATCAGTTATGGAAGAGCACTAACCTAGAACTCGCAAACTGCCCCAGAAAGACCAGGGCAATGGCAAGACAGTGAGGCGCAGCCTTTACAGCCAGCCAGAAAGCTGTTGATTTCAAAGATAGTAATCAATCCAAATAAAAATGATAACTGAGGAGTTTAGCTGAGTGGTGTCAGCCCCGGTTGGCACACCACTACCTGCCCCACCCCGCAGCACCAGATCACACCAGCAGGCTACAGCTGTCACAGACCTACTAAAAACAACAGACTCGAACGTGACAAAGCTGCTGGCCATGCTGAAAGTTGGACCAGCATCATTACCACTGCCCCTGATTACAATAGTATCAAGTTGTCGATGCTAGGGTCACTTCGCTAGGCATGCGCCAACAGACTGAGGCCCTAGGGAGGGGGCATCTATCCTGGTGACTGCTTCCTAGGGCTCACCTTTCAGCTTGTTTATGTGTAGGCCGCACTCACCTGCGGCAGCCTAGTATGCACGGGGTGTACCCAGGCAGTCCTTTGTGGAAGGAAAGTATGGAAGCAGGAATGCTGGGTGAAGGGGCGGTGAGTGTACGGGGTTCTCTGGTGTTTTTGGAGGGCGTGTGGTAAAGATTCCAGTTGCAGGCAGGTGTCTCACATAGGGTCCCTTACGTTCTGTGGCGCTGCAGATCACTGCTATTTATCTGCTATGAAGCGCCGGTGGGGCATCAAGCCATTTGCGGGGTTTGGTGCTAAGTGCAGACCCTTTCATCCCTGTGGCTCCCATTACCTGCTGAGTGCGTGAGTACTTGCGCTCCTCGCCTGCTCTGCGAGAATTCAAGACCAAACCGACCGGGGAAGCTAGAACTGGCCCACGTGGAGCAAGTTTAAGTGTCAAGGGGGGAGCACAGGTTCCATTACCTGCTGCTGGTGTAGGCTCACCCTCTCCCTCCTGGGTGCTGCTGTCTTCAGAGTTGGCTACAGCCGTGCTCCTCTAGGAGTTGAGTTGATGACTCCTTGCCTGCTGCGCCACGGAATGCATTCTGAGGTGAGGCTGCCTGGCTGAAGCTAAGTCCTGCCTGTATGAGACCACCAATCCCGTGGCTGTCTAGACTGGGACGGGACCGGCCATGTGTCACAAGCCTGTCACATTTGTCAGTGACTGCCGCATAGCCCCCTCGCACCAAGCTGGTCCGCCAATGTATAAAGAGAGCATGTCTCTTGATAGAAGCTGTTGGCCATAATTTTAACACGGACTGTGAGGTGCCATCACGTGACGGGTCTCACAGTGAGTCACACAGTTAACCTGAATGGATTACCGGAGTCGAGGGGAAGTATATAAACTTTGTTACATTGTAGCCTCTGATCTCGCCTGCCTAAGCAAGCCTAGTCACTAGCTGAGCCTAGCCGCCCAAAGCCGGCATGAACAGAGCGGACCGCACGTTGCATCCTGGATTTCAGTTTCTAACAGAGAACTAATAGCACTCTGGCTTGATCCTGAGGAGCTACAAATGCATGTCTTTCAATTTCAGTGCGGCGATGCAGAGAACCACACTGAAATGTGTTAATCCAACATCTGATGCGTGGTACTTGGCAGAGCAGAGTGAAACAATGGCAGAGATTAAAAACCTAAAAGGGGAGGTGTTGCGAAGATGGCAGAGTGAGTGGACGTGTCCTCTCTGTGCTCCGCCCCCGCCGGTCCCACAGCATTGAATATTGAACACCTGGACATGGACTTACCAGTGGAGGTCCAGGGACCTGCCCAGTGGACGAGGCGGAGAGCACAGGGTCGCGTTCCCCACCCGCGATGAGCCTTCCAGAGAGTTCCCTGAGCTGCCAACGGCTCAGGCGAAGAGTCAGCCATACTGCTGCGCCTGCTAGGGTGCATTGGAGCGGGAAAACGGCAGAACGGCCCTGACGACGGACGGCATACGATTCACCCTGCCCCTTGTACTGCTGGGGGACATTTGAGCTGATTCCGCGCCCTTGCCCCGGACCTAGCGGGGCACCAGGGCTTAGTGCAGCGCTGCGGAGGCACCCGATCCTGACTCCAGAAGAGGCGGCGCTGTTCTACGTGATACCACCAGACGGCTGAGATTGCCGCCCCGGGCCTGCGGCGGTGGTTGGCGCCATCCGGGACTTCGTGAAGCCAGCAAGTGTCCCGTTGAGGCCTCACTCTGTATTCCTGTGCCCGCGGGGAGCCGCGCCTCTATGTCCCCCTGCTGGCAGTTGGCTTGCAGCCTACGTGAGGCCTACTTGTGGTCTGCTGCATGACAAGGCGCTCCTGCGCACTGAAGAGGCCTCCTCCCTTGGCAGTTACAGGCCTACAGTGCACATCACAGGGGGTCTCTGGTTTTTGCGGTGAGGGTCACCTGCTGGCCCCCCGAGTATTTGACCGACCCCCTGCTGATTTCTTGGGGACTAGCCTGTGGAGGGCCCGAGTGGTACAGTAGAGGGACATTATTCGACAGCATCGCAGCACAATAGAATTTCAGCCTGGGCCGCCCAGTTGATAATCCTCTTTCACAAGCATTTCACTAGGGCTTGGAGAGGAGCAGACTGGCTGATATCATCGCAGGAGGTGTGAGCAGTCAATGGCGGCTGTGGTGACAGGGGGGTGGCTGGGTCTTCTTGCTGCTACTACTGGCATCAGGCGCTGTTGCCTATATTGCCCACTGGTTCCGGTTCCAGCAGTGGCTGCCGCTAAAGGTAGAAAGGACAGGTCGGTGCAGGATCTCCTAATGAAAGCTGCGGGAGATGCATCGGGCTCTAGCTCAGCATCGGCGGAGGGCAGTCCGGACAGCGCTGTCACCCGGGAGTTTCTGGAGTCTCTCTTTGCCTCTCAGAGGGAGGACATCCTGGCCGTCAAAACAGATTTGGAGGCGGCTCTCCGGGAGGTCAGGCACGATGTGGGTGCGGTTGGGAGAGCACGTTGCCGCCTTGGAAGACTCCACGGCGGCGAGGGATGAGGAGATCACAATGCTTCAACAAGAAGTCCTGAGACTGCGGGAAAAACATCGAGACCTCTAAATGCACACAGAGGATTTGGAGGACAGATCTCAGAGGAACAATGTTCGCATCCTGGCGGTCCCTACGGGGGCGGAGGCCGGGGACCTCGTGGGTTATGTGCAGGATCTCTTCTGCAAGATTTTGGGCTCTTCATCGAATTCCACCATTAAGATAGATCGATGCCGTCGGGTTGGTCCCCCCGCCAGTCGAATCGCCCCCCTGCGGACATCCTGATATGCGTCCATAACTATATAGTGAAGGAGGAGATTCTCAGAGCGGCACATTCCATATAACCTCTCCATTTCAGGGATCATACTCCGCAGTGCTTCCAGGACTTAGCTGCTAGAGCACTCCAGAAGAGGAAAGATTTTCACCCAATAACAAATCATCTCCGCTCACAGAACATTTCTTATGCCTGGGGCCATCCTTTTCGCCTCATTTTCCATCTAGACGGGAAGCTCATACAGGTCTCTTCCATTCCTGAAGCTTGCAGAGTGTTGAAGTTGTCTTCCGATGAGTTGCCCTCTCCTCCAGATGCTGCAGTTCAGGGTTCACAGAGATCTCGAAACCGCTGTCTTCTGAACACCTGGACCGCTGACCGACTTTGCCCTGACCCAGACACCATCTTCAAGGAACGTTCTGCTGTTCTGCGATCCCTGACGGGCACCGGGGGGGATTTGTTGGATGCTAATGACTGAGGGTGATGTGTCTGGGGGTTTCTACCACTTTTGTGGGCCTGGTGGGGGCGGACGGGAGGTTTTGTTCACCTGGTGCAGATGACCCTTACTTCCTTGGCAGTCTCCTCTGAATACTGCCCAACCTTCACGTTGGACCATGTGCTGTTTTGGTGGTCTGCAGTTTGTTCTTTTTTTGTTCTGGGTGTGGGTGGGGTCTTCTTATGGTGAGTTTTTTAGTCATGTACGCTGAGATAAGTTTTACTTGCCTACACATATACCCTTTGTCCTTGCAGTACTCCACTCCTTACTGGGTATCTGGGACCTTCACTATAGCGTCTAACGGTCCTTTCCCTACTGATGACAGTTCAGATTGTTAGTTATAATGTCAAGGGCTTTAATAATCCCACTCAAAGGAATGCTGTGCTATCTTTACTTGAGAACACGCGGGGAGATGTGTGCCCACTCTAAGAAACGCACATCCTCCGCAGTAACACACATCGCGTGCAACACAGGGCGTTCCCGGTACAATTGTGGTCCTCGGGGAAACGGAAAACAGGAGGGGTGGCCACCTTGCTGTCCACGCATTTTAGAGGCTCGGTTGTGGGTACAGTCGCAGAAATTCTGGAGCAATTACTCGCAGAACGACTCTGTATAGGGTCCACCACTATCACAATAACCTCACTCTATTCTCCCAATGTTCACCAAGAGGAATTCCTGCTTAATGCTTTGGCCCAAGTACTGCTCACACCTGACTCTCTGGTGGTGATAGGAGAGGACCTGAATTTGGTTATGGATGCACAGGCAGATCGCTCTTGCTCACGCACAGGTGGCGCAGGCGCTCTTTCGGGAGTGGGGAGGGCTTGGCTGGATGATTGCTGGCTTAGAGATGCTTTGTGGTGTTTGCACCCTGATGAAAGGGACTATACGTTCTACTCCGCGGCTCATAAGACATATGCCCGATTGGATCATTTCCTTGTCACTCGTGCTGCATGGAATCGCATTTAGGCCTCCTCTATAGAAGCCCGATCTCTGTCGGACCACCCTCATATCACCCTCACACTAAGCCTTCCAGGGCGGCTTACGATAATAAAATCAGGCGTGAGAAGCGTCAAGAACTTGAAGGCCGGGTGAGGGAACACAAAGCCATTCACAAGTGCACGGGTGCCCCTTGTGTCTGGCGCCAGTTGGAGAAGGGGCGGGGACAGCTGAAGCGCTTGGATCTGGATAGAGCCGAATATGCGGTACTACGACTGAAGCATAAGTATTATGTTTGTTCTAATAGGGGCGGCCGCATGCTGACACACTGTCTTCATTGCCAACTTCAGGCCCAGGCAGTGAAAGTGATCCGAGAAGCCCGGGGTCAGAGGCGACAGATGATCTTGCTATAGCCACAGCCTTCTGGGCATTTTATGCGGAGCTATATTCCGCCAAGACCTCAGGCCTTCTGGATCCTCTTGAGAACGTATCAGGTTCAGCAGTAACCCCCCTCCCAAGGCAAGAAGCGGAAGGACTGGAGGCCCCCATTCGAATCGAAGAGGTGATATCCGCCATATCTTGGTTGAAACCTCTGAAAGCACCTGGCCCGGATGGGTTTAGTGCCCTGTTTTATAAAACATTTTGTACCGAACAGGCACCAGTGCTCACCCGACTGTTCAACTCATTCTTGGACACAGGCACTCTTACGCCCGCTATGCTGCAGGCCACGATTTCTGTCATTCCCAAATCAGGGACAGACCCAGTGCTTTGCAGTTCCTACCGCCCCATCTCCCTGCTAAATTTGGACTCTAAACTGTTCTCAAGCATCTTAGCCCATAGGCTCAACCCTTTTATGCCCAGCTTAATAGACCAGGATCAGTCGGGTTTCATCCCGGGGAGACAGTGCAGGGATAACACGAAGAGGATCTGCCACTTAATTGATAAGCCTTCGACCGAGTGCATTGGCCGTACCTATTTGCCACGTTAGAGCGCTATGGCATAGGACCGAAATTTCGTAAGTGGGTGGCTAGTATCAATAATGCCCATTCAGCGCAAGTCTGGGTCAATGGCGTACTTTCCAAAAGCTTTAGGGTGGAGAGAGGCACCAGACAGGGCTGTCTGCTCTTCCCATTGCTTTATGTTTTATATATGGAGCCTTTGCCCAGCGGCTTCGGGACCATCCACAGGCGCAGGGGATTCCATTCGGTGTGGATCGTCACCTTATCAGCCTCTACGATGATGATGTTATCTGTTCACTGGCACACCCACAAACCTCAATGCCGACCGTAGTGACAGCTATGCAGGTCTTCAGCCAGGTCTCTGGTTTTAAAATAAATTTACAAAAATTGCAGGTACTGAATCTCACTGTGGGGCCCTCTACAGTGGTGGATCTGCAGGCCCACTTTGATTTTGACTGGGTGACGGGGGTATTACCTACATTGGACTGACTCAGCACACTAGCTTGGTTAGGACAGCGGAAGCAAATTACGTTGCCTTACTCTCTCGCATTAGGAAAGACCTCACCCACAGGAAATGGCTACCCCTGTCTTGGCTCAGCAGACTGGCTACGATAAAAATGAATGTTCTACCCCGGGCTCTCTATTTATTTCTACCCATCCCCTGCTGCCCCCGTCGACTGCGCTCACACAAATCCAGACAAAGATTGAGCACTTTATCTGGGGTCCTGTGTCACCCAGGCTGCAGAAAACCTTACTACGATGACCTAAGAAGGAAGGGGGGTTGGCCTTTCCTAATCTCATTCATTATTGCCAAGCCTCGATTTTGTGTTACCTGGTGGAGTGGAACCGTCCCATGACGGAGAAACAATGGGTATTTATGGATCAGTCAGTAGCTGGTAGCCGCTTTGTCTTCGCTGTCCAGGAGGTGCGGAGCGCCTGCCCCCTGCAGTGCTGTGCTTCCAGAGTGCTATGTGATCCTGGGAGGACTCTAGCGCCGCCAGATCGCTATATTTCATTATTCTAAGGAAGAAGGTGCGGGGGACCTGTAGCGTTTGCTGCCAGGGAGAGCTGCTTGTTTAAGAAATACCCCAGGAGCCAATCCCGCTGCTGTGTGACCCCCGAGGGGACCCCCGGCTTGGAGATCCCCCCTGTGTGCAGGAGAAATGCGGGTGCCTACCCCGTGTTTGTGCCGTATTATAAGTGCTGCCTGGGGGAGCTGCATGTCTAAAAACATAACTGGAGCCTACCCACAAAACATATAACTGACACTGTAAGTACAACAACAGTGACAGTCCTGGCATTCGAACAGGCAGTACTGAAGGAAATTCAAACAATCGACTCTCAGAACATCAAAGGCTAACAGAACTTGAAGAAAGGTGAGAGGAAGGCACTCATAGACCTGAAAGAGAATACTACACTTGTCATTAAACCAGCTGACAAAGGCGGCACAATCGTTATCATGGATAAAAACATGGATCATGAAGAATGCATCAGATTGCTATCAGATGAAAACAGCTATGAAATCCACCGGATTTACCCTACTCCAAGACCTGTGAACAAAATCAGAACCTTGGTGGATGAGGGCCTGATGAATGATTAGAAAACCAAACATGAGGCTGGGTTTCTGGTGGGTGATAATCCCTGCACCCTCAGATTCTATACTGTCCCCAATATCCAAAAAACAGGGTGCCCCCACCAAGGAGACCTATAGTGTTGGGAATAGGTTCAGTTCTTGAACCTTTTTCACAATTCTGCGATTGGTGTTTGAAACCTATCGTACAGTTGTCTACATCTTGCCTAAGACACTAAAGATGTCCTGTGCCTACTTAGAGACCTCGAGATCATCCCAGCTGAAGATCTTTTCATTACCATGGACATTGAGGCATTATACACCAGCATACCTCACAGACGCACATTGAGGGTGGTAGAACACATTCTCCTGGAAAGAGACTGGGAGTTCATGCCGCTCAGACATTTCATCATGGAGTAGGCAGAATTGGCTCTCATGGAAAACTTCTTTGAATATGAAGACGCAATATACCATCAGATCAGAGGGACTTCCATGGGAAGCTCTTTTGCTCCGAGCATGGCATGCATCTACGTACACCAATTCGAAGTAAACCACATCTTCCATCAAGGCAACTCGTTTGCAGCACAATTGAAAGTATGGAGATGATATATTATCATTTGGCATGGCAACCAAGATGAAGCTGAGGACTTTGTTAGATGGATCAATACTAGAGATGAACATCTGAAATTCACACATGCAGTCAGCACGGTGGGAGCTGTTTTTCTGGACCTAGCTATAAGCATGACAGCGGAATGGATCCAGACTGAAGTTCACAACAAGAGCACAAACAAAAACAGCGTACTACTTTTTGAGAGCTTCCACCCCAGATCACTGGAGCAAAATTTGCCAGTAGGTCAATTACTCAGGATCCGGAGGAATTGCTCTCGTATGGAAACCTATGAGGAACAGGCTGAGACTCTGGAGAAGAAGTTGATTGAACAACACTACCCTAGAAATATGATCGGAAGAGCAAGGAAAAGAGCTAATAACAATAACCGAGATGGTCTACTTGAACAACAAGAAAAGAAGATGAATGAAAGAGTAGTATGCGTCACCACATACACCCCATAATCGAATAAAGTACAAAACATTGCACATAAACAATGGCATATCCTTAATGGGGCACAAAAACAGTGCCCGCCCCCCCAACTATTTGCTTTCAGACGTAATAGGAGAATCTGTGATGAACTTGTTTTTACTGAGGCACCACCTCCAAAGGACCTGAACCAAACCACACTATGGGGCAACCAAAGACCAGTTAGATACTACGCATGCAAAGGATGTGTGGCTTGCCCATTTACCAGCACAACCAAAATGGTGGATATAAAAACAAACATTTCATGGATATTAAAAAACTTTAGCAACTGTAACAGCGAGAATGTTGTTTGCTCACATGCCCCTGCAATCTTATGTATGTGTGAATGACAACCAGAAAAATCAAGGTCCGCATCAACGAACACATGAGCACCATTAGATGCAAAAAATCAGATACAAAGTTGACAAGGCATTGCTTCGAACACAATCACAAGGACACAGATCTGAAATGTGTGGTACTTGAGGTCATAAAAAAACAGGCCCTGATATCCAGAGGATCCTCCACACGTGAGAACAACAGTGGTGCTATCGCCTACGTACATGGGATACAGGACTGACTGATGAAATACCATGGCTCCAGATTGGAAATGAATACAATATCAATGAGAATAATTTTGTTGTAGACCTGGGCGCACAGACAATAGCCTACCTGTCTGTGTCCAGTGTGGGCATCACTATATTAAAGAAATAGCCACGGCCTTTCCATCCTTTTGAGGAAATAGAAATTTTTAGGTAGTCAATGTGTCCCCCACTCGCACCCTATCCATGCACCCGTGCCCCATGTATGTCATGTGATTCCTTTCCCGTGTCTGCCATGATAGTGCTTCTGCATTTCCGTCTAACGTTAACATGTTAGTTAGTGAGCCCTCCATGTATAAAGTACTGATTCCGCATTAAGGCCTACGTTTCCAATGCATTTACATGGTACACTTTTACATCTCGCAAAGCACACGTTTTCCACGTTTTTCTGGCTCAGTCGAGCCAGGCCCTTAATTGAGGCTCCGAGTCTCTTCTGTCTCTGAAAACTGCAGTTTAGGTATGCCTCCCTGACCTCTACCTTACTTCCTGCCCAGGCGAGCGGTGCCCGGCTCGGCCTGGCCTGCCTGCCAAGACGGTATTTTGCCTACAGTTATCTGTTCAGCCTCCGTGAAAACACATTCCAGTCTAGTGAAATAGGTAAACATATTCCCTGCTGCAGAGCAAAGGGCCCGGCCTTCCTGTCTCCTCGCAAGTAATTTACTGCACCCGTTACCATGGTAGGCCCATAGCCCCCGTACATTGCATGAAGAACCATATGCACGCACTAGCATTCAGTATTGAACGGCCTCTGCTCGAGAGACCTTTTACTTCAGATAATACATCTTCCGAACACAAGATACCAGATATGCTATAGGTGCAGGTCGTTCTGACATCCCAGACATCAGACTCCTCTACTAGTGCTAAAGTCAAGCCCCCCAGCTCTCCCCAGTTACACGTCTACACCACGTCATGCTCAGTTGCGCACGCATATGTGGTAAAGGTTTCTGCTGACCCTGCAAACTTTCTCTTTCCATCCACCCACTTGTGACACTTCTCTGACTCATCAAGTGCACGCCTACGTGTACGCCTCTTTACACGCCTTTTTTTACGCCCATGTGTTCTTATCTCTCTCTCTTTTCACTTGTTACGCCTACTGTATTCATTTCAATTATACAGTTTTACTATATATAATGCGTGATGTTAATAAAACGTTGAATATCCCTTCCTGAACCTTAGTGGTGATGGAACCCGATGTCCAGTGTCTCGAGCCACTTAAATTAAAGCCCGTATGACTCAGATACCACGGACTCTGCCTCTCATTTTATTAAGCTATCCTTTATTGTCATTTAATGTATAAAAAAATAGTCCCGGTAATTTTATTTACCACATAATCTGGCGCCCGAATAGGGACCCCTCCCCTTCCCCACGCGCCGGCGATGTAACGCAGGCCCCTGACCCCTTCTACAGCCGTGACGGACTCCTGTGCACACCTGCGGGTTTTACTGCTAACTCCCTCAGGCCCACGGAGGAGACGGAGACTGCGACCCAGCATCCAGACGAGGCGGTGAGGAATGCGGAGAGTCCCGACCAGAGCCCAAGCCGAGAGAGCAAGGTCCGAGGTATCCAGAGGCCCACCTGTTCCAAAGCGCATGCGTAGTAGCAGCCAGACGCCGTAGCAGTCCAGTCCAGTCCAGTATCGAGTTTCCGAGGCCTTCAGTTTCTGCTTCCCGGTGAGTACCGTTGTTGGGAACGCATCTAGACGGGTTCATTAATTTGTGCCCGGTCAAGACGGGTCTGGGTACACAGACCCGGTCCAGACGTGTTCACTTAAGTGGATACGGTATGACGTGTCTCTTTATGGGACCGGTATGTCTGTACTGTTTTAGCAGTGCATCCAGTAATCCAGTATTCTAGTATTGTAGCTCGAGATTTTCAGAATTGTGTTTTTCTATGTATCAGGTAGTATCTGTCCGAAATGTTTTAATGTGTTTAATGTCGTGGTATGAATGATTGTTTGCAATTTATTACTGTGTTTATTGTGTTCTCGTTCAAGTCAGTTTAAACATGCCGCTGTTCTCGAAATTACGTCAGATAGGAACCAGGAAAGGGATACTCGAAGAAGCAGTTCCCGTCCCGCCTAGGGACACTCCCGGACATTTTATGTACCATAAACATGGCTTAGATGCCATACTGTACTTAGATTTATGGGTGGACTATACCAAGGATCTGGAAGAGAAATATAGATGGCCTGTCTCAGTGACATGGGATGCTGAATGCATCATGAGAGTAGAGGAAGCACTTTGGAAAAAGAAAGCCAGACAATCCCAGAAAGATGCCATAGAATTATGGCGTAAAGAAGCGCATAGAAGAACAGAGAAAGAAATCAAGAAAGCAGAGAGAAGTAGAGAAGAATCTGAAAAAGCTAAAGAAAGAGAACTACTAGAAGAAGGTGAACGAGTTAAAGCAGAACAATTAGACAGACAAAAAAATGCCCTTATTACAGGCATGTATCCTGTTCTTGCCGAGGGCCTACCCAAGGTGACCCCGGAAGTACCCTGTAATTTGCCGCCACCACTGGTTCCGACTAAACTGCGTCATAAACAGACCGCAGCAGAAATTTTTCTTTCTTCCTACTTAGATGACACTGTCCCAGAGTATGCAAATACAAATCCTCCTCCAAATATTCACCTTCACAATCCTGTTAATGACACAATTCCCCCCACCGTTTCTCCTGCCACTGGTCCTGGCAATCCTTTTAATCCACCTGCAACCCAGGACCAACCTACATTACCTACACCTACTTTACCAGCACCAATATTACCAGTGCCAGTGCATCCTGCAAGCCCCGGCGGCTCACATCTAGGAGCCGCGGGAGGGGGTTTCTCCACCCCTCCTCAAGTAAAACGAATATCGTTACGAGACTTAGCACTGGAACAAACGCCAAAGGCAACATACGCAACCCTTAGAAAGAACCTTACTGATTGTATATATGATCCAGTACCGGGTGAGGACTCATTGGTCTTACACTCGCTACGATTAAGGCGCGTTGCAGATTATTTGATCACTTTACCAGGCATGAGAGAGAAATTAGACAAGATATATAACTTCATTAGAACGGGGGAGGGACCAGAAAGTATACAAGAGGCCATGGCACACAGAAAGGTGGAAACTCAACGCATGGTTTTACAGTTCTTGATAAATTGTTTGATCAGGGAACAAGATCAACCACACAGAGAAGTAACTAAACGTATGTTAAATTGGAGTGACAACATAGCGGTCGGAAAGCATGATAAACAAAATAGTATAGAGTCAATGTACAGGAAAATCCGTAGGGAAATTCTTGACATACGTGAGAAAGAAAGGGCCTTGGCACAGGCCGACGAGAACGAAACCGAGAAAGAAGATGAAGTCTCAGAAGACGATGATATAGAAACTGAGAACCCAAATAGAATAGCGTACGTAGGTAGGGCGAGACCCTTTGACAAACCCATACGCCCAGAATGCAAGAAACGTTTTCTTTCTCCCATACCAGAACAATGTTCTCTTGAGCATCTATTCCAAGCTACTGATAAAGTACTGAAACAACGAATAGGTTACAGTGAACTTAGTATCATGCATGAACAGGAATTAGCCCGGCCATCAGTACAATGGGCTGGCAATACTAGCGTATATAAAGATGACGTGGTAGCACAAACATTTTTTAATCTTTCCCCAGACGAACAGCGGTTAGCTGGTATGTACATGATTCAACATCTCATTACATTGTATGAAAGTCAGCATTCTGATCCAGGTCCCCTATACAATATATTGGAAGAGTTACTCCTAGGTAGATGGAGAGGCCTAGGTACCGATTTAATTAATGTCATTCTAGAACAGCGACACAAATACAGGACTTTCCTGACTCCACATTTCGTTCCTGTTCCACCCTCAGTAAGGAAAACTTTTTACATAGACAGACAGAATCCCTTACGAGAAGTTCATCCCGTTCGGACAACAGGTGGTGAGCTTGAACGAGTATTTGTTTACACCACCTTAACGAAAATAGAACTATTGGAAAAGAAAAAATTAGTGCCCTGTCACGATAAAGATCCAGCCGTGAATTAAAAGATATGCTCCGCATGGAAGAATATACGTATCCCGATATCATTAAAATGTTAAAGGTACTGTTGCCTGCAGGTATTTATGAAAAACTGAAAGAAAAAGAGTGGGAGGTGGGAGAGAAAAAGATTGACTGGGCAGAATTAGAAAACGAAGATAATACACGAATTCCTGGTACTGGTCTTGGGTAAAAAGCCAGAGCATTGCCCGAGTTATTAGTACAGGTTTTGCCAAGATTACTAGCTACTAAAAAGGAAGACTGGGATGCTATCTCAGCCTGCAAACAAAAACAAGACGAAGACACTAGTGATTTTTATTCCAGATCCGAGAAATGTTTCATCATTAATAGCGGCCTGAAGACAAGTAGTGAATCATACCCACATCTTTTTGTGACCGAATTAGTAGAGAATTCCTTACCACAAGTTAAAAATAGAGTACTGAAAGTTGAGAGTACATGGCAAGCAAATAGCCCTTCCCAAATGTTACAAATGTTACAGTACCATCAAAACCGAATTAGAGAAGAACACGAACACGAACAGAGAAGTATAAAAGACACGAAAATGAAAGTACTAGCTCAGTCCGTTCCAGCTGATGGTCAGAAGAGGGGTACGGCACCACCCGGTCATTCTGCAGCTCCTGTTAAAGGGAACTGCAATTACTGTAAACAGCCAGGTCACTATATAAACGAATGTGCCTTTCTGAGACACAATATCGCTACCGGTAAGACGAAAGAAAGACCGCGTCCACCTAGACAAGAACATGTTCCACAAAATATCTCTCAGAACACGCAACCTCCACAAAACGCACAACAGACAGTAGCTGTACCCCAACCCCAACCCATTGCTGCCACACAACATGTCACGCAACAAATGTACCAGTATGCACAGTCAGATTACCCAGACTATCAACAGTACTCATGAAACAGCCTAGAGAGGGAGGTTGGCTTGCCCCTTATCGAGGTTCCTGTAGATCAAGAGGGTCCCTATGTACATAGTCAGGTATTAGGGAAAGACAGAAAATTTTTGATTGACACAGGGGCGAGCAGAACTACCATCAGTCATGACGAGGTCCCAGGGGCACCCCTCTCAGGCTCACAGAAAGTTTCCCTGGGATTTTCAGGAAAGCCTATTGTTAACGAAGTATCAAAGCCAGTTTCCCTAGAAGTTGGTCCATTGTCCCGTACTACAGACTTGTTGCTTACGAAATCATGTCCAGAAAACTTGCTTGGTATAAAAACGTTGAAAGCGCTAGGAGCTTCAACCGGTTGTTCTCCGGAAGGAGTGAGATTGTTTTTACGTGATTTTAAAGGACATTATGTGTTGAGAGATTTTGATCCAAGATTGCAGAATGTACCACAGCATTTATGGGCACAAGGTCCAACTGATGTAGGTTGTATGCATATTACACCATATCGTGTTACTCTCAAACAAGGAGTTGTACTGCCACGAATCCGACAATACAAATTACCACCTGATGCTGTAGTTGCCTTACTGAAAATTGTTGACGAGCTCATTACACAAGGAGTGGTTGTAGAAACTGACTCCAATGTATGTAATTCTCCAATCATTCCGATTCTCAAACGAACTGACCCGAATGCACCACCGGTCTACAGACTGGTGATTGACCTTCGAGAATTAAACAAATGCATAATACCCCAGTACCCAGTGGTCCCAGACATTTCTTCCCTATTGACTGCCATTGATTCCGAAGCTGCGTTCTTCACTGTAATCAATCTCAAGAACGCCTTCTTTAGTGTCCCCATTCATCCGGAAAGCCAGTATCTTTTCGGATTCTGTTTAAATGGCCGAAGCTTCAAATTTGCACGTGCTCCTCAAGGGTTCACAGAAAGCCCCAGTATTTATAGTCAAGCCCTGAAACAACAACTAGACAGTATTCACATGCCTACTGACACTGCCCTACTCCAGTATGCTGACGATCTATTGATTTTTTTTTTTTATTTATTATTTTTTTTAAAAATATATTTTTATTGCAGGAATCAGTAAATTGTTACATAATCGACCAGCATTATAGAACAAGCAAAATCAATGAAACACAACCCTCCGTCCCCCAGCAGTAGTTCTCGTACACAGCCAGTCAGCCCACAACCCTGCGGTCGGGCGGCGAAATTCAATGGGGGCTCAGCAGGAAGGCGAAGCTGGTCCGGATGATCCACCGTCCGTCATCTGCTTTTCCAAACAAGCCTATAAAACCCAGAAAGAAAACCCCACCCTCAAAACACTATGAACCAAAGTAATCCCTACCCAACCCCGCCATCAGTGCACGGTAACAACCGCAGCAGGATCTGCGAAAGGACCCATGGGGAAAGCAACAGAGCTGAAGAGTGCAATCGTCTATCGGGACTTGGGGCGAGCTGCTTCTTCACTTTCAGAGTCGCTGGGGGCGCAATAATCCCTGAGGGCCTGCACTAACGTCTCCCACTCTAGCGCTGCCTCCTGTGCCTTCTCATTACGCTGCCTCCAAGCTAGCTGGTATCTCAGTGTGCTCTCCCCCGCTGCCCACTTCAAAAGTTCGCTGTGCCACCGGCTCCCTGTCGGACCAGCCCGTGCCTTCCAGTTCCTGGTCACCTCTCGTTTAGCAAGGAGAAGCCCCAAATCGATGAACTTGCTAGTAATTTTGTTCCAGGGGGTATGAGGGAACCAGTGCAGGAGTCCCACCGCCGCGTCAAACGATAAGGATCTCCCCGTCACCTCCTCCAGGGTCTTCCCCACTTCTACCCAATAGGAGGACAATCCCGGGCAGGACCACAACATGTGGAGAAGGTCCGCCTCCTGCGCCGGGCATCTGGGGCAGTCCGCCGAGCTCGTAGCAAAATATCGCCTGATTTTCACCGGGGTCAGATATGCTCTATGGAGCACGTAGTAGTGGACCAATTGAAAGCGGGCGTGGCGTGTGCCCTTCCAGGCTCGCCGCACCAGTTGGGACCAAGTCGTCTCCGGGATCTCCTTGCCAATATCCTCCTCCCAACGGGTTCTCAGAGTAGTGAGGGGGGCCAGCCCCTCATTGATCAGTCTGCCGTAGAGGCAAGTGACCGCCTTCACCGTGCCCGCAGACATCATGACGTATTGGCACACCGGAGATACAGTGGGTTCCTCCTACCCGTGTTTCCAGTGCGCCTGGATCGCTCGGACTAGGGCCGAGTGCAACAGAAATTCGCCGCGAGGAACCTCGAAGCGATCAATGAGCTCCTGAAAGGGCAAGAGCGCCCCGTCCTCGTAGAGGCCACCTATCAACTGTAAGCCTGCGTCCTCCCAGTTCGCCAATCGTGACCAATCGCCGCCATGGGGCAAAGCCGTCAGCATCCCCAAAGGTATTTCAGGCGCATACGGTATTCTCAGGTGGCCCCGGGCGTGAGCTCGGTTCCAACACAGGCGAACGGTCCGCTCCTCAAGCGACAAGTCCTGTAAGGCCAAACGTTGTCGCAGCGCTATGAAGGAGAGAACATGCCTGGCCATACCCGTACCCCTTCTGTCTTCTGGGCCCCGGAATTCCCGGGCGATCTCCTGGGTGAAAGTCTGGAGCTGCGCCGCTAAATAATACTTTTCAAAGTCCGGCACCGCAAGCCCACCCTCAGCTTTCGGCCTCATCAGGGTCCTGAGGGCCACCCTTCGGCGGCCCGAGCCCCAGAGGAATCCGACCATCATTGATCGTAATAGTCGAAACGTGGCCGGTGGGACCCAGATCGGTAGCGTCCGGAAATAGTACCATTTTGAGCAAAGCGACCCGCCCTGCCACCGAGAGCGGTAGTGTAGCCCAGAAGTCCATACTGCCCCGAAGTGCTTGAGTGCCGCGGGCAATGTTCCCATCCAGGAGGTCAGACGGTTCATGATAGACGTACACCCCCAGGTACTTAAAGCAGTCGGGTTCCCATCTAATCTCCCTACTTAGAGCAGGGCTAGGGGTGCCTTTGCGAACCGGGAAAAGACAGGTCTTAGCCCAATTCACCCGGAGGCCCGAGACCTCCCCAAACGCCGTGAGCGCCGTCGCAGCTCCATGCAAGGCAGCAAACGGGTCCTCAAGGAAGAGCAGCAGGTCGTCTGCATACAGCAAAATGTAGTGTGGGCCCGAAGGAGTCCACAGGCCAGTATAATGGGCTCCCGACCGGAGATGCAGCGCGAGTGGCTCCACCGCCAGCGCAAAGAGAAGCGGGGATAACGAACATCCCTGCCTCGTGCCCCTCTCCACCGGATATTGTGAGGAAATTAGCGGGCCCGCCCGAACCCTGGCCGATGCAGAGGCATACAGGACCGTGGTCCATCTGATGAAACCCTCACCGAGGCCGAACCTCCGTAGCACAGTGCAAAGGTAGTCCCATTCCAGGCTGTCAAAAGCCTTCTCTAAGTCTACCGATAAGACAACCGGGCACGAGGCGTCCACGAGCGGTTCTCCTAGCAAGCGGAACAACCTGCGAATGTTCATGGTCGTATTACGCCTGGGGATAAATCCAGCTTGGTCCTCATGTACCAGAGAGCTCATGTGCCCCAGCAGCCTCGAGGCCAAGATGCTGCTCAGTATTTTATAGTCAACCGTCAACATTGATAAGGGACGGTAAGACCCCGGATCGGATGAGTCCCTTCCGGGCTTGAGGAGGGGAACCACTAAGGCCTCGCACATCGAGCCTGGGAGTCGCCCAAGCCTCTTCGCCTCTCTGTATACTATTAATAACCTAGGGGCTAGGAGATCAGCATAAGCTGCATAAAACTCCACAGGAAGGCCATCCAGGCCCGGGGTCTTATTCCTCGCCATCTTTTTAATGGCGCTACGGATCTCTCCCAGTTCCATGTCGGACCCCAGGGCTTTTGCCACGTCCTGCTCCACTGTTTGGAGCTCCAGAGGCCGTAGATAATTATCAAGCAGGTCAGGGTCTCGGACAAATCGACTGCGGTACAAACGTTCGTAGTACTGCAGGTAGCAGCTCAGAATCTCAGGTTGAGTGTATACTGCAGTCCCGTCTGCCATGCGCATGGACGTCGTCAATGAGCACTGGCGCGTAGGGTTGGCTAGCCATGCCAGCAACGCGCTCGACCTATCCCCCTCTGCGAGGGATCGAACCGTATAGGCCTTGTAGTCAAAACAGCGCAGCCGTTCGACCTCCGCCGCTACCGCCTCCTTCGCCTCCGCTGTGCGTTCCTGTAATTCAGGGCGCCCGGGGCGGCGTAGTTCCAACTTGCGGAGTTTCCGGTCCGCTGTATCTAGGTCGGAAAGGATAATTCGCCTCATGCCGACCTTTTTAGAAATACAGTATCCCCTCACCACCACCTTAAAAGCGTCCCACTCTAGCGCTCTCGAGCTCGCGGTGCCTCCGTTGGACGCAAAGTACTCCGAGATCTTATCGCCTAGGTCCGCTTTGAAAACACTGTCCTCAAGGATCTCGGGCCGTAACTTCCAGGTGGGCACCGCAGGCACCCCGGGAAACCAACGAAGGTCCAGCAGGAGGGGGTTATGATCTGATATGGTCCTGGTCAAATATTCAGACCGGACCACTGCCGAAACCAGTTCAGGCGAGCCCAGAAACCCGTCCAGTCTAACGTGCAACTCATGGAGGCCCGAGAAATAGGAATAGTCCCTAGTCGTGGGGTGTTGCGCCCTCCAGATATCCGTTAGACCCCAGTGAGTCTGCCAGTCCCTACGACCCTTAGCCACGCGGCGAACCGGAGAATCAGGGAGGGGCGGATGCGAGCGGTCAGTGTCCACATCCACTACTGAGTTGAAATCTCCACCGAGCAGGAGGGGCCCGGAGAAGAAGTGGGCCAACGAGCCCGATAACCTGGAAAGGAAGGCAGTCTGGTCTATATTGGGAGCGTACACGCAGCAAACGTTTAGGTCCCTCCCTCCCAAAGTGCCTGAGATGGCCACATATCGCCCCTCTGGATCTATCATTGTTTTCGTGACCTGGAAGGGAACCCCAGCTCTAACCCAAATCAGCGCCCCTCTGGCATACGCGGAGTACGAAGTGCAAAAGACCTGCCCCCTCCACCTACGCTGTAGCGCCGCCCCTTCCGCCTTGTTCAGATGGCTCTCCTGTAGCAGCGCCATTTGTATCCCCCTACGCACTAAATAAGCGTGGACTTTGTGACGCCTAGACATGGTGTGAAGCCCCCGCACATTCCAAGTAATACATTTCAGATTAGCAACATCAGCCATTGTCCCATATCGTTCGCGCAAAGTCTCCCCATCTGGGTCCCAACAAAGAAAAAGCATCAATCAACCCAGCACTGATGGCGGCCATTTTCCCCAACCAAAACTTAACAACCCCAGTACGAACCAAACCCCCATCCATCCTCCCCAGAACAGGACCCAAATAGCACCATCTAGTTCCCATCCAAACCATACCCTCCAAAAACCCACTGTCCCCGACTAATCCTGCGGTCGCCACCGTAGGAAGGCCTTAAGGGCCGGGTGCGGGCCGGGCGTTGGCAGTGGGCCCTCGATGCCCAGGCCACCAGGACTAAGGCAAGCCCAAAACAGTGTCAAAAAACCCTCGGGGCAAAAACAAGGCACCCCACCCCCGGGAGTCAGCGTCAATCGTCGGCACCCGCCACCCCCGTGCCGGGCCCCCACCCAAAATGAAGTAGCTCACCCCGTTAACCCTGTCCATCCAGAAGGTCCTCCACCGATTTGGGTGTGATCACCGGCGTATGGACGCTATCAGTCACCGATTCCTCGGAGTCCGTCGGTACCCCCTCGTCACCAGAGTCCGCTTCCTCTTCAATGGCACCGTCCCGTGAGCCGGACAGCGCAGATAACACCTCCAGCATTCCCTTCCGCTCCGTCGATGTCTCCGCAGTTGAGGGTCCGCCTGAGCGGCCACAGTGACTCCGAATCCTTTTGGACCGCCGTCTCTGCTCCGGTTCCGCCGCCAGCTGAGATGAGGAGCCGAAGCCATCTTTCCCTGCTCTATAAAGTTCAAGCCAGTTACAGACATCCTCCGGGGTATCAAAGAATTGAGTCTTGTCATCGACAATTATGCGGAGCCTTGCAGGAAATAGGAGCGAGTATTGGATGCCCTCGCTCCGGAGCTCGCGCTTGACCGCCAAGAAGGAAAACTGTCTGCGTTGAGTTTCATAGGTGTAGTCCGGGAAGATGTTCACCTGGCTGTTCGCCACTTTGAATGGACCATTATGTCTGGCGGCATTGAGGATGAGGTCTCTGTCTCGAAAGTGCAATAACCGTGCCACCACCGGTCGCGGGGCACGTCCCTGTTGCGGTGGTCTCGCTGGGACTCTATGAGCTCGCTCCAGGGTGTAGAAGGAGGATAGACCCTCCGGGGCCACCGTGTCTCGGAGCCAGGCTTCCAAGTACGCCACCATGTCGCCATCCTCAATCTTTTCCGGCAGGCCCACCACACAAATGTTGTTTCGCCTGTTACGGCCTTCCGCGTCCTCCGCTCGCTGCTCCAGGGCAGTAATCCGGGACAGGGCATCCTTCATAGTCGCGGCCAAGGTTCGCTGCACCGGCTCCAAGGTTTTCACCGAGCTCTCCACCTCCTTGACCCTGTCCGAAAGTTTGCCGTGATCCGCTCTAAGGAGGCCTAGGCTCGTCGCTACCTGGGCAATGTCCTGCTGGAGGGCCGAGCGCGTGGTCGCAATCGCCTCCAAGACGCGGTCAAATTGCTGCTGCATTGGTGCACCACCAGAACTCTCCAGGTCCACACGTTCCTCTTTGTCCTGGGTCTCCGAGTCTGAGGCGGCTGGGGTAGTCCCCTTGGCTCCCCTAGGTTTCCCCATGTCGCCGGGAGCACACAGTGCGGATCCAGGAGCAGGCGCCCCCGAGTGCGGGCGCCGGCTATGACTCTCCCGGTTGCTGGGCCTCAGGTCGAGTGCCGGAGATCCCCGTCTCCAGGGCCTGTTGGACCTTCTCAGCTTCGGCTCGCGCCACCACCACGTCGTCTGAGGGCACCGAGGAGGAGGCGGAGACAATCGGCGCCAGGTCGGGCAGGCCCGTGCGGCTGATAAAGTCCCGGAATGAGGGTCACCAACTCCACCGGATGATTTGCGGCGCCAAAGGGTTGCGCCTCCCATGGAAGTGGGTCGGCCAGGAAAAAGTAGCCAAGTGCGGTGTAGGGAGTGGGGCTACTGTCGGGATCTCCAGGCGTCCGCGTGCCGGGATCCACTATAGCGAGGGCATCTGCCCATCTAAGTGCGATCCCCCTTGAAAGAGTCCAATCAGTCCGATGTCCAGACCCTCACATCACTGGGAGACGGAAGAGCAGGGGTGCGCCGCTGCCAGTGATGCTCCTCCAGTCTAATGGACCCGGCCAAGGGGACAATGAAGTCCGGGCGCCATGTTGGGTCGCACTCCGCAGTTCCACAAACTTCGATTTTCCGCCGGGTCACCACTCGTTCGGACTGCGCCAAGGGCCCCGGCAGGTCCCCGTCGGGCCGATCAACAGAATGCGGGGGCTGGGGTGCCCCGCAGCCTCCGATTTACAGGATAATCACGGGCTCAGTCCCGGAGCCGAGCTCTCAGGCGACCATCGCCATCGGCGCCCAAGCCACGCCCCTTGACGATCTATTGATTACAGCACAGACAGAACGTGACTGCGAACGTGCATCACTGACAGTCTTATTCTTCCTGGCCGAAAAGGGGCACAAAGTGTCCCCTTCGAAGCTGCAATTCTGTGCCCAGCAAGTGGTTTACCTTGGACACTTGCTGTCCAAGAGGGGTAGACAGTTGACACCAGACCGCATTCAGTTAATTGCACATCTTCCACAGCCCAAGACACAAAAGGAAGTACGGGCCTTCATTGGCCTCACTTCTTACTGCAGACAATGGATTCCTCAGTATGCATATCTAGCCAAGCCACTCATACAGTTGACAACACAGGAGGCAGCGACTTCGACTGTCCTCCCTTGGACTCAGGAACATACACAAGCTTTTGATGAACTGAAGAAAGCTTTATGTCAAGCACCTGTTTTAGCGACACCATGTTACAGCAAACCTTTTACACTTTTTGTCACTGAACGCGATGGCACAGCATTATCTGTTCTTACACAAGATCAAGCAGGAAAACACAAGCCTTGTGCTTATTTTTCTAGTACATTGGATCCAGTAGCCCAGGCTCTGCCTGCGTGCCTAAAATCAGTTGCAGCAACAGCTCTAGCAATCAGACAAAGTGACTCCATAGTGTTAGGACATCCTCTGACAGTCCAGGTTCCACACTCCGTGGAAGTTCTCCTGAACAGAACCCAGACACAAGACTTGACCATAGCACGATTGACAGGATATGAATTGACACTGTTTCAGCCACACATCGAGATCAGACGTTGCAACATTTTAAACCCTGCCACATTGTTACCCTCGAGCACAACTAACCCTACACCACATGACTGTGTAGAAGTCATTAATACTGTAACAAAACCAAGACAAGACTTGACAGATATTGCATTGCCCGACCCAGACCTGACACTTTATGTGGATGGTTCATGTATGAGAACAAGCACAGGAGAGTTAGTGGCCGCATATGCCGTGACCACTGAAACTGAAGTCATAGAAACACACCGTATTGACACATTGTCTGCCCAAGTAGCAGAGCTCATTGCTCTGACCCAAGCCTGCATACGAGCCAAGAACCTGAAAGTAAATATACACACAGATTCACAGTACGCATTCGGAGTCGTTCACGACTTCGGTGTTCTCTGGCAAGAAAGAGGTTTTCTGACCTCCCATGGAGCCAAAATCCAGCATGGTCCCCTCATTCAAGCTCTGTTAGAAGCACGACACTTGCCTACAGCCATTGCCATCATGAAGTGCAAAGCACATACGAAAGTTACTGATACCATTTCCCAGGGTAACGACCTGGCAGATCGAACAGCTAAACTCACAGCTCAGACTCAAACAGACATACCGACTGACCCGACAAAGACTGAAGTATCATCACAGACACATTGCATGACAGTTAAGGATCCCACACAAGATGTACTCGACATACAGACACATGCCACTCCAGACGAAATCAAGAAATGGACTGAACAAGGAGGGGTCCAGACAGATCAGGGATGGATGACGAAGGGAAAAGCCACATGGTTTCTCCCCGACTCTATGGTTCAAGTCATCATTAATACAGCACATAGTCCAGCACACTTAGGAGAAAAAGCCATGCTAGACAGTATACAGAATATTTGGTTCAACAAGCATTTACGTGCAGCAGCAAAACAGAAAGTGCGTACCTGCATGATCTGTTGTCAGTTCAATCCAGGCAGAGGCATTCCCGTGGAACAAGGTGGATTTCATCCTCCTGACCACCCTTTTGAAGTCCTCCAGATGGATTATATCCAGATGGACCGATGTCAAGGATTCAAGTATGTCCTCGTAGTTGTATGTGCCCTATCCAGATGTACAGAAGCGTACCCAGTCCCAGATTACACTGCTGTGACCACTGCCAAACAGTTGGTCCGTGAATTTTTCCCGCGATACTGCTTGCCCCGTGTCGTGTACTCAGATAATGGACAGCCATTCTCTTCCGAACTGATGAAACAGGTATCACTCCTGTTAGGGTACCAGTGGAAATTTCACTGTGTACGCCACCCCGAAGCAGCTGGTCTCGTTGAGAGACATAATCAGACTCTGAAAACATGGTTAGCGAAGGTCTGTGCAGAAAAAGGTGTAGATTGGAAGGTAGCCCTGCCGGTTGCCCTCTTTTACATGCGTATGGTAGCTCATTCCAGAACCGGACTATCCCCGTACGAAGTGGTCTTCGGCAGGCCACCAAATATGTGGGGTACACCTATGCCGCGCAAAATCACCGATGTTGATAGTAATATGCTGACAGATTACCTGGCTTCCTTGATGTCTGCACTACTCTCTTGTCGTTCACAGGTCGCGGCTGCTTTCCCGGACAACACCCAAGTGAAACCGCATGAAATCGTTCCGGGTGATTTTGTCTGTATAAGGAACTTCGACCGCTCAAGCCCTTTGGAGCCCAGGTGGAGGGAACCGAAGCTGGTGTTGATGACCACGAGGACCGCCGTGAAAGTAGAGGGAAGGAAAGGCTGGCTTCATTCCAGCCACATAAAAAGATTTCATGAACTGTGTCCAGAGACATTTCCCAAGGACTGCCCTGATTCTGATACCAACTCTAAACTCCCTTTGTTAGAGAAAACTCCGCAGCAGGAGTATAAAGCTAAGTTAAGGTCTAGTAAGTCAGACAGTGTTTAATTGTTTAAGTCCCCCTCGGGTGAAGCGGTTAGACAGGTTTCTGACATGTATGAGATAGACCCAATTAGCCAGAGAGATAGGCAAAATGAAAAGAGAGACAAATATTGCAAAAACCTCCACAGCAGATGTATTATCACTTTGATTATTATGTTTTTTCTGAGTATATCGGTTATATGTATGAGCTTGATGCTACATGTTTTCTTTCCTCCTCTTGGCTCACATGTACATTCCTCTTTCATTGACACTATAGAGCACACATTCAGTGACCTGCCCCCTCACGAATTGTCCTATCGTCTAGCACTGCGCAACAACACTTTTATCCGTATGTTACACCATTCTCACCAGACCACCAATGCCACAAATTGCTGGGTATGCGGCCGACTCCCTCCTTATCAGAAATACAAGGGAGCTCTGCCCCTCTTTCCCTATCCGTTTACACATAATGGTTCGTGCGGAGCATGGTTTGCTTTAATGTCCTCCTTAGACAGTATGTCCAAAGTTTCCCAAGGCAATTGGATATGGGGGAACCTGAATACAGTTATGAATCAAGCATGTTTCCCAGACAAGGACGGCCTTCCCCAAAGGAAAGGGACCAATCTAGAAAATGAAGTGTATGGATTAGGAAATTTTTCCCTTAACCTCATGATTCTGAACGTCCAGTCCGAGACTAATTCGGACTTGCAGTTTATAACAGTTTTACCAGTGAAAGGCGAATTATGCGTTAAAAAGAATGGTTCAGTACATCTAGGACACAGTGATTGTAATACTGTGGTTGAATTCAGCGATAAAGGAAAGTCTACCTTCAAAGCTTCTCGCCATTCCTATTTTATTTGTGGTCAGACAGCTTATGTACATCTGCCTCTGGATTGGGATGGAACGTGTTACATCGCGTTCCTATTACCACCCGTTTTTCTAGCCCCATCTGATTATCATCGAAATTCACTCCTCGTACATATAAGACATAGAAGGGAGATCG
Organism: Lissotriton vulgaris; assembly: GCF_964263255.1. Lineage (NCBI taxonomy): Eukaryota > Metazoa > Chordata > Amphibia > Caudata > Salamandridae > Lissotriton > Lissotriton vulgaris. The sequence continues at coordinate 29,830 of NW_028251684.1, forward strand.
AGTCCCCGATTGTCGATCAGACTGAAACAACATTGGAGCAATATACCGATTTCAATAAAGGATTCTTTTTCTTCATAGGCCCCATTCAAAATAGTAAATTAATACGTAGATTAACCAGAACTTTGGAAGCAGTAGTGAATGAGCCTACTTCTGCTCTAGGTAACCTGACCGAAGAGCAGTCTGCTATGAGACTTGTTCTTCAAAACCGCCTTGTCCTTGACGTCATCCTGGCCGATAGGGGCGGGGCTTGTAGAGTGATCGGATCCAGTTGTTGCGTGTTTATTCCTAATAACGCGCCGTCAGTATATAAAGCAATAACAAGGCTTCATAAAATAGCTCACCAGATACACCAGAATCCAGGCACCTGGACATGGTCCGGTTGGCTCTGGAGTGTGATATCCGCCTGGGGATGGAAAGTGTTATCATTCCTAGGGATAGTACTACTCATAGTATTCAGTTGCTGTCTCTGTCTGCAATGTGGGCCAGCGATTTGCGGCTTGTGCGCCACAGCTTGTATTCCCCGTCCACGTTAACGTTCCCATGCTCGAATAAGAAAAGACGAGCAAATGATGTTATATGAACAGATAGATGGTCTCATGAAAATAGACATATCCTAAAGGGTGAAGTAGGGGCCAAGGAGGGAATGAGGAAATAGACATTTTTAGGTAGTCAATGTGTCCCCCACTCGCACCCTATCCATGCACCTGTGCCCCATGTATGTCATGTAATTCCTTTCCCGTGTCTGCCGTGATAGTGCTTCTGCATTTCCGTCTAACGTTAACATGTTAGTTAGTGAGCCCTCCATGTAAAAAGTACTGATTCCGCATTAAGGCCTACGTTTCCAATGCATTTACATGGTACACTTTTACATCTCGCAAAGCACACGTTTTCCTCGTTTTTCTGGCTCAGTCGAGCCAGGCCCTTAATTGAGGCTCCGAGTCTCTTCTGTCTCTGAAAACTGCAGTTTAGGTATGCCTCCCTGACCTCTACCTTACTTCCTGCCCAGGCGAGCGGTGCCCGGCTCGGCCTGGCCTGCCTGCCAAGACGGTATTTTGCCTACAGTTATCTGTTCAGCCTCCGTGAAAACACATTCCAGTCTAGTGAAATAGGTAAACATATTCCCTGCTGCAGAGCAAAGGGCTTGGCCTTCCTGTCTCCTCGCAAGTAATTTACTGCACCCGTTACCATGGTAGGCCCATAGCCCCCGTACATTGCATGAAGAACCATATGCACGCACTAGCATTCAGTATTGAACGGCCTCTGCCCGAGAGACCTTTTACTTCAGATAATACATCTTCCAGACACAAGATACCAGATATGCTACAGGTGCAGGTCGTTCTGACATCCCAGACATCAGACTCCTCTACTAGTGCTAAAGTCAAGCCCCCCAGCTCTCCCCAGTTACACGTCTACACCACGTCATGCTCAGTTGCGCACGCATATGTGGTAAAGGTTTCTGCTGTCCCTGCAAACTTTCTCTTTGCATCCACCCACTTGTGAAACTTCTCTGACTCATCAAGTGCACGCCTACGTGTACGCCTCTTTACACGCCTTCTTTTACGCCCATGTGTTCTTATCTCTCTCTCTTTTCACTTGTTACGCCTACTGTATTCATTTCAATTATACAGTTTTACTATATATAATGCGTGATGGTAATAAAACGTTGAATATCCCTTCCTGAACCTTAGTGGTGATGGAACCCGATGTCCAGTGTCTCGAGCCACTTAAATTAAAGCCCGTATGACTCAGATACCACGGACTCTGCCTCTCATTTTATTGAGCTATCCTTTATTTTCATTTAATGTATCGAAAAATAGTCCCGGTAATTTTATTTACCAATTTTATTTACCACAAACCCAAACCCTTAATAGCACCTTTGAAAATAGTTAATATTCGTGAAGGAGCGTGAACACTACAGGTTCTTTGACCTTTCCACCTCATTCTGCCCGTACTCCTCCACACCGGCACTAAGCAATTACTATGAATCTGTTATTACATCACAGATTACCATGATGTGTGAAAGTTCACAACGCCTTGCACATAAAATCCAACCCTTGGGCTTTCATAATTATTTGCGTAAATGTGTGATTCGATGGCCCCCATGTACAGTCTATTTGGGGGGCGCCTGCGAGTTTGAACACACATTGCACACCATCGCTTGACCCATACAAAGTATTTCTATTCTTTAGAATTTTTAAACCACCCTGCATTTGCGGTCTTGATTGCAAAAGAGGGGCAGTACCATAAAGGCAAAGAGGGGCTGAACAGCCTGACGCTGCACGAAGACGCGCCGCCCAGGCAGCGTCTGGCAGCTTTCCCGTGACACCGGTAACCATCGATGTCCAGCTCAGTGGCAATGGTGTAGTGAGTGTCATTTATATACATGGGTGAATCAAACTTATTTACACATTTTTATGAAAGAGTAGTTTAAAAATGGTCAGAACAACGAGGACCCCAATATCTCTGGTAGTTTGCACAGTTGCTTGTTAATTTAGAACTTGTCACTGCGCACGTTTCTTTCACTGTATTATATGGCACCACAATCTTGCATTGAATTGTTGACAGCCTTATAACAAAAATACATATCAATACTGCTTTATTGAACAAAAAGTAAATTCTTCGTTCGCAACGCAAATTTGTGTTTTTTTGTGTTTCAACTTTATTTGCTATATATTAATGTTCCAAACTCAAATGATTATCAAGCTCATAATTGTGAAGCAATTGTACTTTCCCGACAGAACCTTTGTATCTTTTCACACTTGTTATTTACAGCGCTAAAAATGGTAAACACTTGAAAGCACTGTAAAAATAATCAGGTTCTAATTTGATGGTAGGACCAACATGCACACCTAGCAAGGTAATCTGCTTTAGATACCATCTGTCCTCTTCTATTTGCAAAATCAAACAGAGAAGATATGTTTTTTTGCTCCCATTGCTATCGGGCAGCGGTGCAGAAAACAGATGGTGAGTCTGAATGGTAACAGAAACCACATTCACGAAGACGTAGGAAATCTGACAACAAACTGAGCCAAAAGCCACATCACTTCTTCTGCAGTCAGATCCCAGCCGCAGTGGAGTGCATGCTATGGAGTTGGGGCTCAGCGGGAAAACTGTCTCATCTTCCAGAGTCAGTTTCAAGAACAAGGCAAGAGCAGGCGGCTGCCTTAAGTCTAGAGGAGCAGAAGACCATCTGCATTATCGTAAAACTAACAAAGATTACAGGGGGTGAAGTGGCGCAAAATGTCACTTTGCCAAAGGTAGCAAAAATCCATGGACCAGCCCTGGTTAGCTTTCTTTGGTACCCACTGTTTCCATTGGAGAATGTTTGAAGGGGAGGGAGGACTACAAAGCACTTTAAGATGAACTACACAATGCTTCTTACATTTTCCAACAACTCCACACGATAGCTTAGAGAAATAAGGCATCATATGCGTTAATAGTTACCGCTCTGAAACGACGTACAGGATCACTTCTCTACATGCAGTATATTCTCACAAGCAAGCGAGGCACAGAGGGCACTCAGTCTAAATCTCTCAAGTAACATTTCTATTTGTCTTTTGTGCTTCCAGTCACTGGTCTTCCAGATGTAAACATAAGACCACATTGGCAGGTCTCCACCACGTAACTTACAATCGCCGTCTGTGAAAAAGAAAGGAAACCTAAACTGCAATAATGCTCGCTTGAGCAGAATCATGCCAAATACACAGAGAAACGTGTAGCGGTCAAGATATCTGTCTGTTAAACATGCAGTTTAAAGTTCAAATGCATCCATGCTTAAAGTTGAAGCTTGATGTACCACACAGATGAATAGATAAAACACTGCATGCCGCACTGATCAAGAGGGAAAGAGCAAATGAGTCGCTCGTTGCGATGGACAACCAGGAGGAAACGTGATAGCCAATCCGAAGGAACAATTAGTAAAATTGCCTGGGCTTGAACCAAGTACCCAAAGAAGGGACAATTACAAGCAATGCATTCATGAAAAGGCAGCATTTTTGATAGGAACAAAAAAGAACGAATGGCAATCGATGGCCTTGGTTAAAGCCCATATTGTAGGTACACGCAGGGCAGCACATGCATGCTGACTCTAGGCTTTACCTAAAAAGGAGATATGACACAGCCATAACCCTTTTTTTAAATTGCTGGCGGAGTAGGAGGGAAAGTTGGGGATACAAGAAGGGAGGGATGAATGGGTGTCGGGGGCAACATGGACAGTCGAGGGGTTGGGAATTAAAGCACCTTTTTATTTTTTCAGGTTGGAGGTACAGCTCTGCCAAGTATCATGCATCAGTGGTTAGTCACCACACTAAAATGCTTAATCATGCATTTATAGCACCTCCTAACACAGTGGCACTGCTAGGCATAAGAAACTGCGAATAGGAGCAGACCATTGAAAAAGCGCAAGCAGCTGGCTGCCTGCTGGCAGTGCTGTGCAAACTGTGCTACCAGTGAGCCTGCATTATACAGTGCTGCCTTCAAGGTTGAGTTTCTTCACTAACAATAATGAACACAAATTGTCATCACAGGGAATAATGCAGTCTCAGGTTCAGACTGCAGTGCGCAATGAATCAGAGCCTCCGGTACTCAGCCACGTGACATGCCATGGCTAAGTCTGTTGAACTGACTGACAATTACCAGTGGCGGCTCCTCGTGGGAGTGCTTGCAGCGATGCAATGCAGCACTCGCAATGAAAATCATTGGATTTATTTATTTATTTATTAACAGAACTCCGTTAGGCCTTAAACTGGAGTTTACTACCCCCACCCTTCCCCTCCCACACCTCACCCACCACCCTGCAGCACTTCCATGAGGAGCCGCCACTGATAATTACATCCTCCCTCGAGAGTAGTAATAACACTGAGACTAATCAGCTGTGCACTGCCCCTTGCTCAGACTGAGGCTGAGAGTGATGATGCATCCAGAGGGTGGCAACTTGCCCTGTTGTATTTTGAAAACTGATGCTTCCTGCACTCCACCGTCAGTGACAGTTAATTCAATTCCACAAAGTGAGTGAGTGGATGATTGGCCAGTGACTCGGCAACTGATGGGCACAAGCATGTTTTTACTTTGCTACACGTTGTTTGCTCCTCGGCAGGCATAGAGTGAGTGGGGCTGATGGCACCTCTCAGACCACGCATCGATGCAGACCCCCAGCCTCATTAACAGTGCTTTGTTTGTACTACCTTGTGTGCTAGTGTGTCAGCACACTGAAGACTAGCACCAAAATGTATTTTTCAAAATCCCCCTGCCGCTCCCTAGGAAGGCATCGCTGCGAGTGGACGGGGCCCATGGGGCCCACCTAGTGACACGATAAACAACAAATCGCTCATGTCACACATGCTGCTCTCAAAAGGCATCCGCATGTGGGAAGGCACAGGATGGCGATCTGTTTGTGTCCAATCATGGCAGGGGCATGTGCCACACTGTAATGAATCAAAAAGCTGGGGCGGCTGTCAAGTGTGGCAGACTGTCAATGCGCAGGGAGTTTTTCCCCGTCTACACCCATGAGAGAGAGCACAAGGTCTCCACTTACTCTTACTCCACATCGTCACCATCAGCACTGAGCAGCAGAACACGACAACACACTAGGTAGCAGCATCTCTGTACTAGTGAGTATCAAAAAGCAGACGGTGTGAGTCCACACACAGGAGCAGCTATAACATGAGAGTCAGCATTTCTCCGTATATGTATATGACCCCCTCAAGACTTCACAGGATAGACCCTGCTAGGTCACACCATTGTAGCACATGCAGCGCTCCAAATGCAGACTTCGCTCATCTCACTTGGACCTGTCCGAACATACATTCATACTGGGTAGTTATACACAAGATGGTGAGCGACATGATCAAGGTTCAAATGACCTCCCTTCCTGAGATCGCCCTGCTGGGTTATGTTAACCAGTTCCCACAGGAAACTCGTAGGTTTGTGGCCATTAGCTTACTCCTGGCCAAGAGGGAAGTAGCCATACATTGGGGGGGATAAAACAGCACCCTCTGTGAAAGCATGGCTGAGGAGCATGGCATCCTGCACCACAAACAGTGACATATACTCAACAACACTCCCCCCACCTCCAGGCCCAAGGATATTTGGGGCCCTTTCAGGGATTATCTACTGGCGCAGCAGCGAGACCCCCGTACGCAGCAGGAACAGGACATAGACCCTACTGGAGTGGGCTGAATTGTCTCAAGATTTGTGTCGTTACACGCTTGCACTAAGAGCTGTATTTTCTCCTGTCACTACAGTTGTTGCGCGCCCACTGCATGCTGGGGTAAGCCACCGGGAGGGTTCGGTGTTGGAGACTGTTGGGGTCAGAGTAAGGTTGGACTCTCGGGAATCCGCTTTAAGTCATGTATGATTATAATGCATCACGGACTGAGCAACCTGTGATGTATGTTTTTGCTGCCTGTGCATGTTAAATAACTGACTTTGTCCCAGTGTACTGTTCTTCTTATACCGAAATGCAAAATAAAGTGTTAAAAAAAACATAAAACGTGAGAGTAAGCACGCAGAAGGCCAGCAGAAGGAGTTGGTAAGTTTCAGGCAGGGCAACCATTAAGAGAAACACAAAGTGATCTGTCTGTCGCTGTGCCGTTTGGGGTGATCATGTTTGTATCTCATATTGTGGTTCTCTAAAACAATGAGAAAAGGAGATATACAATCTAGTTTCTAAGTTGTGATAAAAGATGTATTTATATAGCTAAATTACATCCTGGCCCAACAATGTTGCACTTTTCAGAGACAGTAATGCCATTATTTGTCCATAGTGCGGCAAGGGTAAGAGCTGCCCTGGTAAGTAGTGGCCAGTCCAGGAGTTTCTCACATTTTTATAGTGGAGGACAGTTGTGATAGTAACCTTCCATTTGAGGTACTTAGCACCTGTTTCAAGATTGTTTTAGAGCTTTTTATTACTCAGAAGACTGTAATTTCACTTTCTTTGCACTTCAGTGCTTGGTTTTACTCAAGAGAAAGTGTTACTCTATGTGTCACATATTTGGTCATTGAATGTCACTCATAAGTACATTTAAACCATTGAAATGTCACACATAAGCAGCACATAGGCAGCTATGGAGGCACCTTGGGTGTGTGGATGAGTAAGGGGGGCAACACAGACAATATGATAGAAGGGAGGGGCTCATAGCAGGCAAATTGACAACGCATGGTGGGAGAGTGGGTAGAAGCAAACACTGGCAGCATCAAGGACAATAACAAGAGGGAGGGTGGGTGGGTGGATTAAGGTACAGAACAATATGGGCAACAACAGAGAAGAGTGAGTGGGGAAAGCAACAACACAAGAAAAACGGAAGGAGTGAGGTTGGGTGGGATTGCAAGCAACAACACAAGGAACAATAGAAGAAGGTAGTGTAGGTGGAGGCAAGCGACAACAAAGGCAACAACTGAAGGAGTGTAGGTATTGAAAGCAACTACACAGGCAACAATGGACAAAAGGAGAATTGGTGGGGAAAGCAACAATAACTGTTGCAACAACGGAAAACGGGTGGGTGGGTGTAAGCAAGCAACACAGGAATGAGGATGGAGGTGGATGTTGCAAGCTGCAACATGGACAACAATGGAAGGAGGGAGGGTGCAGGGTACGTAACAACAAGTGCAACGATGGAAGTAGGATGGGCAGGTAGAAGCAATCAATAATGCGGACAACAATGGAAGGAGGGAGGGTGGGAGCAAGCAATCAACAACACTGGCAACAATGGAAGGAAGGAAGGAAAGAAGGAGAGTGGGTAGAGGAAGCTACAACATGGGCAACAACGGCAGATGGAAAGTTGGGTGTAGCAGGCAAAAACAAAAGGAAGTTGGATGGGTAGGATAAGCAACAACATGGACAACACTGGAAGGAGGGAGTGTGGGTACGCAACATGGATGAGCGAGGAACCCTAAGTGGGAGAAGTACATGAGGGAGCCAGCTGAACAAGACGCACTCTAGTATAGCGCTTAAACACATAGAAAAACTAAGGATAAAAAATCATGATTAGTGGAAGGATACAAGTAGTGTGTCCATGCCCGAGTAGAAGGACAAACACGCAAAACAAAGGAAGCCTACTTGCCAATAAAAAGCAAACAAAAGAGAGTCACAATAAAGCCAATGAATGGTAAGCAATGAGCGGGCTCTAAGCCCACTCTTGGAAAACAAAAGATGTCAAATTCACAGCGCTTGCTCTGCCTAGGCGAGAGCTCCAAAGCAAATGTATACAATTCTGTATGTTTTCTTTTGACATTTAAACCAAAAACAGCATGTATGTGAATACATCATTTAAAAGTGTCTATTTTTTTTAATACTTAATAAAGGAAATAGAGGCATGATTTTTACTAATGTGGACTTACAATTTTACACAAATTTGTTTCCACCTACTGGGCCCGATTCACAGAATGAACTTAAGACTCAATCCTAAACTTACTACTATTTTGGTATTCACAGAATGCACTTACTACTTTTGGCATTCACAGAATGCACTTACTACATTGGGTATTCACAGAATGAACTTACTACTTTTGGTATTCACAGAAATTAGGATTTTACCTTAAGTTTGTCTTAAAGCAAACTTAAGACAGACTTAAGACAAACTTAAAACAGACTTAAGACAAACTTAAGTTAGGATTTTGTCTTACGTCTGTCTTAATTCTGTCTTAAGTCTGTCAACTTAAGACAAAATCCTAACTTCTGTGAATGCCAAAAGTAGTAAGTTCATTCTGTGAATACCCAATGTAGTAAGTGCATTCTGTGAATGCCAAAAGTAGTAAGTGCATTCTGTGAATGCCAAAAGTAGTAAGTGCATTCTGTGAATACCAAAATAGTAGTAAGTTTAGGATTGAGTCTTAAGTTCATTCTGTGAATCGGGCCCACTAGCTCTTGGCTGTTCCAAAATAGCAAATTATACTTTTTTTCTAGTTTAACCCGATTATCAAGTATCTGTATGTCATGTGAGATTGCAGTTTTCACTTTTTAATTACACCATGTTGCATTCTGGGACTGGAAATGTTTCTCTTTTAAGTTTGACAGTACAGGTGAAAAGTGATAACAAGTAAAGTGGTAATGTGGCTAAATGAGAAGGACATTGAATATGCTTTGCGGGCATCAACAGTGCATTAGTCAACAACTTGAAGAGAATCAGTACTTTCCAGGCACCTGCAGTGCAAACCTAAGTCAAACACAAAATAGCTACAGGTACAATAGTACACCTGTGGACTGTTACAGGCACAGGTGTACTAGATGACTTTCTAAGGAGCCAATGAAGTGCATACGAATTTGAGGCAAACATTTCAAAATAAAAACAAAATCAATGAGAAAAAAATCATTAGTCTAGATCTCTTGTTGGTTTTTGATGTTGAATGCATTGTCTATTCGGTTTGCTTATGGTGCTGTGTTATTTAATGGCGGCAAGTCTGATTGCCACTGGTTATAGCACACACTTGCCTTGCACTATAGTATTGAGTTTTTGACATTTTGCAAAAATTCAAAATTAGTAGATAACACAACGTGGCCATATAAGCTAAGTTAGCAGTGTGCCAAAAAATGGCCCATACTGGCTGTATTTAGTAGCACCTAACCAGTGTTAACACATACCGGCATAGAATATGACAAGCTATTCACTTGTTGGCAAATTTAGCAGAGTATTTATCTGTCACTTCACACCCTTCGTAGTAACTTCCACTCTGCTTTATAGTAATACCAAATACTATGGATTACACATTGCTATAGTATCTTGTATCCCCTTCTATTCAATGGTTACCTTTTAGCCATTGACCATTTGAAATTAGTTTTTTTATTTTATTTGGCATGGTCTTTCAGCAGGTCTATCTACATTTGGTATTTTTAATGAACCCTCACATTCAGTTCTTGTGGAGGATACATGTACGCTGCTGTAATATTTTTTTTTAAAGTAAACGCTTATGCTTCCCCATACAAGTCCATACATACTGTTCTTATTATCTTCACAAATTTTTGGAAATACTTGGGGTATGCCATTAACCGGGGTAAGTCTGTGTTGTTCATGTTCCATGGGCAGACACCACGTCTCCCCAAGGACTGCACGCCAGTGGTCACAGTAGATGGTTTCATATACCTGGGAATCTTTGTTACATCAGATCCGGCCCTCTTTTACAGCCATAATTTGTCAACCCCGCTGGCCAGACTGCGAGCAGACGTTAAACATTGGAGGTCGTTGCCCCGGTCTTTGGAGGGCCGTGCGGCCCTTTTTAAAATGTTGGCACTCCCGTGATTTTTATATATCCTTCAAAACTGCCCGCAACAAATTCCAGATGCATACTTTGTAGCGGTTGAGGGAGAGGTACACACACTGTTAAGGGATGGTAAGGCCCCTAGAATAGCGCTTCAAAAACGAACAAAAGGATGGTACTGTAGTGTAGTTCCAATATTCCCAATAGGCTCTGCGCATTGGAATAACATAAACAGCAGTGTAGATGTAGGACTGAGGTCATCTAGGTCTCTACTGACTATGATAGACTTAATTAGTTTTTGCCAGCTAGCTCAGAGGTCACTAGAAACTTTCTTGAATGTTCAGGAAAGGGTTAACCGTCCTGATTTAGACAAGAAGGGATTAGTTTCTGACAACCGCATAAACATAACAACTTTGCTCTCTCAGAATAAAGAGTGTATCTCTAGAGTCGTGTGAAAACAATAGACAGCTATTTCACTCAGTCAATCGTGCATGCTTAATTTCACCAGAGTGCAGAGAAATAGAGAGACGGGCGTTTTCAATAAAAGGTGTTATTTTATTGAGCAGTCTTCTTTCTCATGCAAGAGAAATGAATTGCCACAATTGCAATACTTATCATAAAGTAAAGTGCGTACAGTAAAAGTAGTATTATGAAAGAATACTGTAAAAGCATTGATATGGTTTCTTAGCCATATAATACTTTAAAATGGATAAAATATATACATACATAAAAACATTGACTAACAAACTCAACTGATGCTTCGAAGATACGCCTACCTGACCTAAGCCTAATACGTGGGAAGGAGTAAGTAAGTTGCAGTTTTAAGTTAAGTTAGGATTTTGCCAAGTATCGGAATCAAGAATTCTCTCTAAGGTTTTAATCAGCTTCGTACCTTGGTTATAGATTGAAGGAGGTCTTGTATCTTGTTTCTCAGTACTCCATCTCCCAGCAACCAACGAGGGTGACTTGGGAACACCGGAGCAGGATTTCTCGGCATGAGAAAAGGCAGCTTCTCCAGCGTGTCAAAAAGGGAGGGGCGGCTTCCTTCGGCTCTGGCAACAGCTGGGCTCTCGGACAAGTAGAACGTAGCTTTGCTCCCCACCACCGTGTGTTTGCTTAAGGCAACGTTGGTATATTTATACCTGAAAGGTGCCGGGTTTGACGTAAGGTTGGACAAAAGACGTCACTAAGAACTAACAGTTCTTTCTGGACTCCAGGAGTTCTTGTGCAAATCAAAACAAAAGCAGGGGGCATTACCGGGCTGCTGGAGGCTTGGTTTGTTTAAAGAATGCGTTGTGTTTTCTAGGAGTCTATGGGAGTAGCCTTGCCGTGCTTTGGACTGCATGGGCTATTACTAAATATGGATATGATTCTTATGCCTTTATAATGATACTATTTATTATAACCACATAAGGGCATGAATCGGGAATATCGAATTAGGGTCCTAGATAGAAATACAACAGTACAACGGGGGATAGCATTGCCTGATCTCAGGCTATACTACTAGGCCCTGGACAGATACCAGATGGATCGCTCAGGCAATCTGGGCGCCCTGTATTCCCGCACCAAGAGACAGAGATTTGTTGTTCCAACATAACACACAATACAAATTTGGCATTTGGCAAACTCACAACTGGGATGGGCTGGCGTTCTCACCAAGGCAACACCTTTGTGGTACACTCATTAACTAGGCATGCTATTCTATCAACCAGGGTTTGATATGTGGGATATGATCGGCATCTCCGCAGTGAAGGACTTGGTTAAGAAGGGGGCAATACTCAAATTTGAAGCCCTCCGAAAGAGTTACCAGATGGCTCCGGGGGAGGTATTTAGGTACCTACAAATAAGGCATGCCTTACAGGCGGCCTTCCTGAACTGCAAGGACATACCAGACTCGTCGCCACTGGAGGATCGCTTACTTGATGGCCCTCTGCAGTCTAAAGCAATATACTTGATGTACAAAAAACGTAGTAATAATTTACCGGATAGTTTTGGCAAGCTCAAAGAGCAGTGAGAGAGAGACCTGGGGCTGATCGAAGAAGATTGGCGGGAGGCTCTTATGTCACCTAGGGAGGCAGCCATCACGCTCAGATTTAGACTGATACAACTCAGGATCCTCCATAGGTCGTATATGATGGGAAAAACAATAGCAAAAATAGGGGCAAGCCAGGATGATTTATGCTTGAAGGGCTGCAAGCAGCCGGCTACCTTCTACAACATGATATGGAAGTGCCCGCTGATATGCGGTCTCTGGGATAGAGCCACAAACCATATGCAGTCGGCATTGGTAAAAACGATAGACCTGATGTCCAGCCTGGGCCTGCTAAACATATGGGCAGACTCGGACCTGACTGAAATTGAACAACAACTGGTGACGCTGGGTACACGTTGGTTAAAAGAGAACTGGCAAAGGGATGGGGTGGCGCGGCACCGCCTGCTGTATCGGTATGGCTGAAATAATTGGGTAGGTGTATGATTGCGAAGAAGGAGGTGTTTGTAACCAGGGGGTGCCCGAAGAAATGGGATAAAAATGGTCGAAATGGAACATTTACAGGGGAGAGATCTGTGTATCACCCATGGTGGACCTTGAAATGCGTAGAAATGTGGACAGAGGCGTAACTATTTGAAATATCTGTTTTTTCAACCTCCGTAACTTGCATGCTGATGTATGTAATTTGCGAATCACATGTATCACTGTTGTATGATTGTAGGTCGCCAACCTTTATCAATAAAAAAAAGAAAGTAAACGCTTACCTTGATAAGATTTGAAACAGTTTTATATTGGCCTGTTAACTACTGTATTTTTCTGCCAAGTCACACACTTTTTTGTGTTTTCCAACATCTTCTTATACAGGGACACCAAATATTGTGGCCCATTTATTTCTTTTGCTTCTATCCCCTACATTTCAAGGCTTACCTTTTAGTTATTAATGAGCTGAAATGGCTTTTTATTTGATTGCATATTACAGTATCTTTTAGCACTTTTGATACCATTCCACAAGCTTTTCACTTCTGGTTTCATTAGGGATTACAAAATATAATGGCTCATATGGCCTATAATATGTGGAATCCCCTGTTTTTGGGTTAAAACGTACTAGGATTTGACATGGTCTTGAAGTGCTTTTCTGACACATCACACCCTTGTTTATAATTTGCACTGTCTCTTTCAACAGGGATACTGAACATTATGGAACATGCACTTGTAATTGCATAACAAACACTTCCACCTTCTGTTCCTTTGGGGGATATCAAATATAATGGGTAATAAGGGCTGTAATCTTTGCTATTTCATAGGCTATTAGAGTTAAAGGTTACTAGGACAACATTTGACACGTCCTTAAGTTGGCAGGGTGAACAGAGTGTTTTCAGCCATATCGCAGCATTTTTTGTGTATTTCCGAGTCTCTTTCTATATGGACACCAAGTATCGCAGTTCACGCTTTGCTATAATATGTGGTATCTCCTACTTTCCAAGGTTTACCTTTCAGCAATTAACAAGTTATTTGAGTGCAGATTAGAGTGAATTTTAGTACTTTTGAATGCATTTCACAAGCTTTCACATCAAATTCATTTTGGGGATACCAAATATAATCACCCACACAGCCTATAATATTTAGTATCCCGTAGGGTTTGGGGGATAAAAAATTCCGGGCTTCATTTGGACATGGTCTTATGTTGGCTTGGGGAGCACAGTGTTTCTCTGCAAAACTGGCACAATTCCTTCAGTTTTCTAACATTTCTTAGTAATGAGACACCAAATATTATGGCTCATTCATTGCAAAAATGCGTTCAGCAACATCAAGTTGCCGATCGCAAGCGTGGAAAATAAACCTCCCCGTGAGATTCTCAATGTGGAGAGGTCAGGTTTCTCATTATGAGTGGTCACGTATGCTCGCGACCGCTCGTGATGAGAAACTACCAGTCCGCGTTGAGAAAACTGCAGCTCGAGTACAAATCTACTCGAACGGCAGAAAACGACCGCTCGCACTGTGCAAGATGCCGTTTGCAATGATTGTACAGTGCGGACAAGGATCCGGCACTGTGCAATCAGTGCGAACAGCATTTTGCACAGTGCACTACGCAGTTCACGTAGCTTGCATAGTGCAAAGTGCACTTCGCTTAGCTACACGTAGTGCTACTACGCGAACTACGCCCAGGGTTACACTTGAAGTTGCCTTTTATATGATAGCAGACTGTGGTAACTTTTCACATTTTTTACATCATTCCACAAGATTTTACATCCCGTTCCCTTTGGAGATACCATATATAATGGCCTACACCAGCTATAATATCTAGTATCCCCTTTGTTTCTTGGGTTAGAACTTGCCAGGTATTTCTTGCACAGTATTTCTATGCCAAATAGTACCCTTCCTTTTGCTTTCCAAAATTTTTTACAATGGGGATACCAAACATTATGGCTCACACATTTCTGCAATACCTCGTATCCCCTACCTTTCATGCGTTACCCATTAATCATTGGAGACTTGAAGATGCCTTTTATTTGAAAGCAGACTACAGCATCTTTTCAGATTTTAAAATCTTTCCTCAAGATTTTACGTCTGGTTCGCTTAGGGGATACCAAATATAATGGCTTATACCGGCTATTATATTTGGTATACCCTGTGTTTCTGGCGTTAGAACTTACCAGTTTTCAATTTGACATGGTCTTATGTTAAATGTATGAGCCCAATATTTCTATGGCAAAGAGCACCCTTCCATTTGCTTTTCAACATTGTTACAAAGGGAATGCCAAATATTATGGCTCACGCATTGCTGTAATATCTTGTATCCCCTACGTTTCATTGGTTACCCTTTAATCATTGACCACTTAAAGTTGTCTTTTCCTTGATAAGAGACTACAGTATCTTTTCACATTTTTTTACGTTATTCCACAAGATTGTACGTCAGGTTCTCTATACTGGCTATAATATTTGGTATCCCCAGTGTTTCTGGTGTTAGAACTTACCAGTATTCAATTTGACATGGTCCTATGTGCTATGGGGGAGCACATTATTTCTAAGCCAAATAGCACCATTCCTTTTGCTTTCCAACATCTTTAAAAAATGGGGATACCGAATATTATGACTCAGGCATTGCTGTAGTAACTTGTATCCCCTAAGTTTCAATGGTTACCCTTTAGCCATTGACAATTTAAAGTTGTCTTTTCTTTGATAAGAGACTACAGTATCTTTTCACATTTTGTACACCATTCCACAAGATTTTACCACTGGTTCCATTTGGGGATACCATATATAATAGCCTATACCAGCTATAATATCTAGAATCCCCTATGTTTCTTGGGGTAGAACTTGCCAGGATTTGATTTGGCATGGTCTTATGTTAGATGGGTGAGCACAGTATTTCTATGACAAATACCACCCTTACTTTTGCTTCCCAACATCTTTTACAATGGGGATACCATATATAATGGCCTATAGCGGCTATAATATTTGGTATCCCCTGTGTGTCTAGGGTTCGAACATACCAGTATTCAATTTGACATTGTCTTATGTGCTATGGATGAGCACAGTATTTGCATGCCAAATAGCACCATTCCTTTTGCTTTCCAACATATTTTACAATGGGGATACCAAATATTATGGCTCACGCATTTCTGTAATTTTTTATCCCCTGCATTTCATTTGTTACCCATTAGCCATTGACCATTTGAAGTTGCCATTTACATGATAGCAGACTGCAGTATATTTTCAAACTTTTTACATAATTCTACAATAGTGTACGTCTGGTTCTCTTAGGGGATACCATATATAATGGCCTATAACTGCTATAATATTTGGTATCCCAAGTGTTTCTTGTGTTAGATCTTACCAGGATTAGGTTTGGTATGGTCTTATGTTAGACGGGTGAGCACAGTATATGTATGCAAATAGCACCCTTCCTTTTGCTTTCCAATGTCGTTTTCAATGGGGATACCAAATATGGCTCACACATTGCTGTAATATCTTGTATCCCCTAAGTTTAATGGGCTACCCTTTAGCCATTGACCACTTGAAGTAGCCTTTTATTTGATAGCTGACACAGTATCTGTTCAGATTTTTTACATCATTCCACACAATTTTGCGACCGGTTACCTTAGGGGATACCAAATATATTTGGATATACTGGTTATTATATCTGGTTCCCCTGTGTTTCTGGGGTTAGAGATTAGCAGTATTCAAATTGACATGATCTTATGTTGGATGGCTGAGCCCAGTATTTCTAAGTGAAATAGCGCCCTTCCTTTTGCTTTCCAATGTCCTTTTCAAAGGGGATATCAAATATTATGGCTCACGCATTGCTGCAATATGTTGTGTCTCCTACGTTTCATGGGGTACCTTTTAGCCATTGACCACTTCAATGTTTCTTTTCTTTGATAGCTGATTATAGTATCTTTTCACATATTTAACATCACTCCACAAGATTTTACATCCTGTTTCCTTTGGGGATACCATATATAACGGCCTATACCAGCTATAATATCTGGTATTCCCTGTGTTTCTTGGGTTAGAACTTGCCCGGATTTGATTTAGCACGGTCTTATGTTAGATGGATGAGCACAGTAATTCTATGCCAAATAGCACCCTTCCTTTTGGTTTCCAACTTTGTTTACAATGGGGATACCAAATATTATGGCTCATGCATTGCTACAATACCTCGTATCCCCTACTTTCATGCGTTACCCATTAACCAATGGAGACTTGAAGTTGCCTTTTATTTGAAAGCAGACTACAGCATGTTTTCAGATTCTTTAAATCTTTCTACAAGATTTTACGTCCAGTTCGCTTAGGGGATACCAAATATAATGGCCTATACCGGCTATTATATCCGGTATCCCTGGTGTTTCTGCGGTTAGAACTTACCAGTATTCAATTTGCCATGGTCCTATGTTGGATGGATGAACCCAGTATTTCTATGGCAAAGGGCACCATTCCTTTTGCTCTCCAACATTGTTTACAAACGGGATAACAAATATTATGGCTCAAGCATTGCTGTAATATCTCATATCCCCTACGTTTCATTGGTTCCCTTTAGCCATTGACCACTTAAAGTTGTCTTTTCTTTGATAAGAGACTAAAGTATCTTTTCCCATTTCTCATATTATTCCACAAGATTGCAGGTCAGGTTCTCTATGGGGATACCATACATAATGGCCTTTAATGTCTATAATATTTGGTATCCCTTGTATTTCTGGGGTTCGAACTTGCCAGTATTCAATTTTGCATGGTCTTATGTGCTATTGGTGAGCACAGTATTTCTATGCCATATAGCACCATTCCTTTTGCTTTCCAACATCTTTTACAATGGGGACACCAAATATAAAGGCTCAGACATTGCTGTAATATCTTGCAACCCCTGCGTTTCTTTTGTTAGCCATTAGCCATTGACCACTTGAAATTGCCTTTTATATGATAGCAGACGATAGTATCTTTTTACATTTTTTACATCATTACACAAGATTTTACGACCGGTTACCTTAGGGGATACCAAATGTTTTAGCTTATACCGGTTCTTATATCTGGTATCCCCTGTGTTTCTGGGGTTAGAGATTAGCAGTATTCAAATTGACATGATCTTATGTTGGATGGCTGAGCCCAGTATTTCTATGGAAAATAGCGCCCTTCCTTTTGCTTTCCAATGTCCTTTTCAAAGGGGATACCAAATATTATGGTTCACGCATTGCTGCAATATGTTGTGTCTCCTATGTTTCATGGGTTACCTTTTAGCCATTGACCACTTGAATGCTTCTTTTCTTTGATAGCTGATTATAGTATCTTTTCACATTTTTAACATCATTCCACAAGATTTTACATCCTGTTCCCTTTGGGGATACCATATATAACGGCCTATACCAGCTATAATAGCTGGTATCCCCTGTGTTTCTTGGGTTAGAACTTGCCAGGATTCGATTTAGCATGGTCTTATGTTAGATGGGTGAGCACAGTATTTCTATGCCAAATAGTACCCTTCCTTTTGGTTTCCAACTTTGTTTACAATGGGGATACCAAATATTATGGCTCACGCCTTGCTACAATACTTCGTATCCCCTACTTTCATGCGTTACCCATTAAACAATGGAGACTTGAAGTTGCCTTTTATTTGAAAGCAGGCTACAGCATCTTTTCAGATTCTTTAAATCTTTCTACAAGATTTTACGTCCAGTTCGCTTAGGGGATATCAAATATAATGGCCTATACCAGCTATTATATCTAGTATCCCTGGTGTTTCTGGGGTTAGAACTTATCAGTATTCAATTTGACATGGTCCTATGTTGGATGAATGAACCCAGTATTTCTATGGCAAAGGGCACCATTCCTTTTGCTCTCCAACATTGTTTACAAACGGGTTACCAAATATTATGGCTCACGCATTGCTGTAATATCTCGTATCCCCTACGTTTCATTGGTTCCCTTTGGCCATTGACCACTTAAAGTTGTCTTTTCTTTGATAAGAGACTAAAGTATCTTTTCACATTTTTTACATTATTCCACAAGATTGCAGGTCAGGTTCTCTATGGGGATACCATATATAATGGCCTTTAATATCTATAATATTTGGTATCCCTTGTATTTTTGGGGTTAGAACTTGCCAGTATTCAATTTGACATGGTCTTATGTGCTATGGGTGAGCACAGTATTTCTATGCAATATAGCACCATTCCTTTTGCTTTCCAACATCTTTTACAATGGGGACACCAAATATAATGGCTCAGACATTGCTGTAATATCTTGCAACCCCTGCGTTTCTTTTGTTAGCCATTAGCCATTAGCCATTGACCACTTGAAATTGCCTTTTGTATGATAGCAGAAGATAGTATCTTTTCAAATTTTTTACATCATTACACAAGATTTTACAACTGGTTACCTTAGGGGATACCAAATATATTGGCTTATACCGGTTCTTATATCTGGTATCCCCTGTGTTTCTGGGGTTAGAGATTAGCAGTATTCAAATTGACATGATCTTATGTTGGATGGCTGAGCCCAGTATTTCTATGGGAAATAGCACCCTTCCTTTTGCTTTCCAATGTCCTTTTCAAAGGGGATACCAAATATTAAGGTTCACGCATTGCTGCAATATGTTGTGTCTCCTACGTTTCATGGGTTACTTTTTAGCCATTGACCACTTGAAGTTTTCTTTTCTTTGATAGCTGAATATAGAATCTTTTCACATTTTTAACATCATTGCACAAGATTTTACATCCTGTTCCCGTTGGGGATACCATATATAACGGCCTATACCAGATATACTATCTTGTATCCCCTGTGTTTTTTGGGTTAGAACTTGCCAGGATTCAATTTAGCATGGTCTTATGTTAGATTTGGTATGGTCTTATGTTAGACGGGTGAGCACAGTATATGTATGCCAAATAGCACCCTTCCTTTTGCTTTCCAATGTCGTTTTCAATGGGGATACCAAAAATTACTCACACATTGCTGTAATATCTCGTATCCCCTAAGTTTAATGGGTTACCCTTTAGCCATTGACCACTTGAAGTAGCCTTTTATTTGATAGCTGACTACAGTATCTGTTCAGATTTTTTACATCATTCCACACAATTTTGCAACCGGTTGCCTTAGGGCATACCAAATATATTTGCTTATACTGGTTATTATATCTGGTATCCCCTGTGTTTCTGGGGTTAGAGATTAGCAGTATTCAAAATGGCATGGTCCTATGTTGGATGGCTGAGCCCAGTATTTCTATGGGAAATAGTGCCCTTCCTTTTGCTTTCCAATGTCCTTTTCAAAGGGGATACCAAATATTATGGCTCACGCATTGCTGCAATATGTTGTGTCTCCTACGTTTCATGGGTTACCTTTTAGTCATTGACCACTTGAATGTTTCTTTTCTTTGATAGCTGATTATAGTATCTTTTCACATTTTTAACATCATTCCACAAAATTTTACATCCTGTTCCCTTTGGGGATACCATATATAACGGCCTATGCCAGCTATAATATCTTGCATCCCCTGTAATTTTTGGGTTAGAACTTGCCAGGATTCAATTTAGCATGGTCTTATGTTAGATGGGTGAGCACAGTATTTCTATGCCAAACAGTACCCTTCCTTTTGGTTTCCAACATTGTTTGCAATGGGGATACCAAATGTTATGGCTCACACATTGCTGTAATACCTCGTATCCCCTACATTTCATGTGTTGCCCATTAACCATTGGACACTTGAAGTTGCCTTTTATTTGAAAGCAGACTTCAGCATCTTTTCAGATTTTTTAAATCTTTCTACAAGATTTTACGTCCAGTTCGCTTAGGGGATACCAAATATAATGGCCTATACCGGCTATTATATCTGGTATCCCTAGTGTTTCTGGGGTTAGAACTTACCAGTATTCAATTTGACATGGTCTTATGTTGGATGGATTCCGCCCCGTATTTTTATGGCAAAGGGCACCATTCCTTTTGCTCTCCAACATTGTTTACAAAGGGAATTCCAAATATTATGGCTCACTCATTGCTGTAATATTGCGTATCCCCTACGTTTCATTGGTTCCGTTTAGCCATTGACCACTTAAAGTTGTCTTTTCTTTGATACAAGACTAAAGTATCTTTTCACATTTTTTACATTATTCCACAAGATTGTACGTCAGATTCTGTATGGGGATACCATATATAATGGCCTTTACCGTCTATAATATTTGGTACCCCTTATGTTTCTGGGGTTAGAACTTGCCAAGATTCAATTTGACATGGTCTTATGTGCTATGAGTGAGCACAGTATTTCTATGCCATATAGCACCATTCCTTTTGCTTTCCAACATCGTTTACAATGGGGATACCAATATTATGGCTCACGCATTGCTTTAATCTGTGGTATCCCCAGTGTTTCATGGGTTCCCCTTTAGCCATTGACCAATTGAAGTTGTTTTTTTATTACATAGATGACTACAGTATGTTAAAAAATTTTACATTATTCCACAAGATTGTACGTCCGGTTCTCTTAGGGGATACCATATATATTGACTTATACCGGCTATAATTTCTGGTATCCCTTGTCTTTCTTGGATTAGAATTTACCAGGACTCGATTTGGCATGGTCTTATGTTAGATGGTTGAGCACAGTATTTCTATGTCAAATAGCACCCTTATTTTTGCTTTCCAACATCATTTACAATGGGGATACCCAATAATATGACTCATGCATTGCTCATGCAAACGTATCCCCTACGTTTCTTGGGTTCCCCTTTAGCCATTGATCATTTGAAGTTGACTTTTAGTTGATAGCAGACTACAGTATCTTTTCACATTTTGTACATTATTCCACAAGATTGTACATCCGGTTCTCTTAGGGGATCCCATATATAATGACTATATAGGCTATAATATTTGGTATGCCCTGTGTTTCTTGTGTTGGAGCTAACCAGGCTTCGATTTGCTATGGTCTTGTGTTAGATGGGTGATCACAGTAATTCTATGCCAAATAAGACCCTTCCTTTTGCTTTCCAACATCGTTTACTATGGGGATACTAACTATTATGGCTCACGCATTGCTGTAATATCTCTTACCCCTTATGTTTCATGAGTTGCGCTACTGCCATTGACCACTTGAAGTTGTCTTTTACTTGATAGCAAACTACAATATCTTTTCAGATTTTTTACATAATTCCACAAGATTTTGCATCCAGTTCCCTTAGGGGATACTAAATATTATGGCTTACCCATTGCTGTGATATCTGGTTTCCCCTATCTTTCATGGGTTACCCTTTAGCCATTGACCACTTGAAGTTCCCTTTTGTTTGATAGCAGACTACAGTAACCTTTCAAATTTTTTACATCATTCCACCAGATTTTCCATCCTGTTCACTTAACCCCTCCCATGCTCATGACGAGCTCAGCTCATCATGAGCCACGGTTGCCGTGTGCTCATGACGAGCTGAGCTCGTCATAACGGCTCCAACACTCGCACGTGGGGCTAATTCCCCCGCTGTGCTGAGCGTTCCATAAAAATGGGTGTGGCCGTGACGAGCTGAGCTCGTCATGAGCACACAGCCACCTTGGCTCATGACGAGCTGAGCTCGTCACGAGCACAGGGGCGCTGTGCGTGCCTTCCCCGCCCCCCAGAACAGCGGGGAAATTACCCCTGTGTCCAAAGGAGTTAAGGGATACCAAATATAATGGCCTATACCAGCTATAATATGTAGTATCCCCCGTGTTTCTTGGTTGAGAACTTAACAGGATTCAATTAGACATGGTCTTAAGTTGGATGGGTCAGCATAGTACTTTTATGCCAAATAGCGACCTTCCTTTCGCTTTGCAACCTCTTTTACTATGGGAATACCAAATATTATGGCTCACACATTGCTGTGAGATCGTGTATCTCCTTCGTTTTATGGGTTAGCCTTTAGCCATTGACCGCTTGAAGTTGTCTTTCATTTGATAGCAGATTACAATATCTTTTCACATTTCTTACATCATTCCACAAGATTGTATGTCCAGTTCCCTTAGGGGACACCATATATAGTGGTCTATACCGGTTATAATATTTGGCATCCCCTGTGTTTCTTGGGTTAGAACTTAACAGTATTCAATGTAACATAGTCTTATGTTGGATGGATGGGCATAGTATTCCCATGGCAAATAGTGTGCTTCCCTTTGCTTTCCAACATCGCTTACAATGAGGATACCGAATATTATGGCTCACGCATTGCTGTAATATCTTCTATCCCCTACATTTCATGGGTTACCCTGTAGTCAGTGACCACTTGAAGTTGCGTTTTACTTGATAGCAGACTACAGTAACTTTTCAATTTTTTACATCATTCCTCAAGATTTTACATCTAGTTCCCATTGGGGATCCCATACATAATGGCCTATACCGGCTATAATATTTGGTATCCCCTGTGTTTCTGGGTTAGAACTTACCAGTATTCAATTTGACATGATCTTATGTTGGATGGATGAGCACAGCATTTCTATGGCAAATAGTACCCTTACTTTTGCTTTCCAACATCATTTACAATGGGGATACCAAATATTATGGCTCACGCATTGCTTTAATATGTGGTATTCCCACCGTTTCATGAGTTCCCCTGTAGCCATTGACGATTTGAAGTTGTTTTTTATAAGATGGCAAATAGTGTGCTTCCCTTTGCTTTCCAACATCGCTTACAATGAGGATACCGAATATTATGGCTCACGCATTGCTGTAATATCTTCTATCCCCTACATTTCATGGGTTACCCTGTAGTCAGTGACCACTTGAAGTTGCGTTTTACTTGATAGCAGACTACAGTAACTTTTCAATTTTTTACATCATTCCTCAAGATTTTACATCTAGTTCCCATTGGGGATCCCATACATAATGGCCTATACCGGCTATAATATTTGGTATCCCCTGTGTTTCTGGGTTAGAACTTACCAGTATTCAATTTGACATGATCTTATGTTGGATGGATGAGCACAGCATTTCTATGGCAAATAGTACCCTTACTTTTGCTTTCCAACATCATTTACAATGGGGATACCAAATATTATGGCTCACGCATTGCTTTAATATGTGGTATTCCCACCGTTTCATGAGTTCCCCTGTAGCCATTGACGATTTGAAGTTGTTTTTTATAAGATGGCAAATAGTGTGCTTCCCTTTGCTTTCCAACATCGCTTACAATGAGGATACCGAATATTATGGCTCACGCATTGCTGTAATATCTTCTATCCCCTACATTTCATGGGTTACCCTGTAGTCAGTGACCACTTGAAGTTGCGTTTTACTTGATAGCAGACTACAGTAACTTTTCAATTTTTTACATCATTCCTCAAGATTTTACATCTAGTTCCCATTGGGGATCCCATACATAATGACCTATACCGGCTATAATATCTGGTATCCTTGTCTTTCTTGGATTAGAATTTACCAGGACTCGATTTGGCATGGTCTTATGTTAGAGGGGTGAGCATAGTATTTCTATGCCAAATAGCACCCTTACTTTTGCTTTCCAACATCATTTACAATGGGAATACCAAATATTATGACTCACGCATTGCTGTAATATGTGGTATCCCCTACGTTTCATGGGTTCCCCTTTAGCCAATGACCATTTGAAGTTGACTTTTAGTTGATAGCAGATTACAATATCTTTTCACATTTCTTACATCATTCCACAAGATTGTATGTCCAGTTCCCTTAGGGGACACCATATATAGTGGTCTATACCGGCTATAATATTTGGTATCCCCTGTGTTTCTTGGGTTAGAACTTAACAGTATTCAATTTAACATAGTCTCATGTTAGATGGATGAGCACAGTATTCCCATGGCAAATAGTGTGCTTCCCTTGGCTTTGGACACCAAATAATTATGACTCACGCATTGCTGTAATATGTGGTATCCCCTACGTTTCATGGGTTCCCCTTTAGCCATTGACCATTTGAAGTTGCGTTTTACTTGATAGCAGACTACAGTAACTTTAAATTTTTTTACATCATTCCTCAATATTTTACATCTAGTTCCCATTTGGGATTCCATATATATTGGCTCATACCGGCTATAATATTTGGTATCCCCTGTGTTTCTGGGGTTAGAACTTACCAGTATTCAATTTGACATTGTCTTATGTGCTATGGATGAGCACAGTATTTGCATGCCAAATAGCACCATTCCTTTTGCTTTCCAACATCTTTTACAATGGGGATACCAAATATTATGGCTCACGCATTTCTGTAATTTTTTATCCCCTGCATTTCATTTGTTACCAATTAGCCATTGACCATATGTTGGATAAATGAGCACAGCATTTCTCTGGCAAATAGTACCCTTACTTTTGCTTTCCAACATCGTTTACAATGGGGATACTAAATATTATGGTTCATGCATTGCTTTAATATGTGGTATCCCCACCGTTTCATGAGTTTCCCTGTAACCATTGACCATTTGAAGTTGTTTTTTATTAGATAGAAGACTACAGTATCTTTTGACATTTTTTACATTATTCCACAAGATTGTACGTCCGGTTCTCTTAGGGGATACCATATATAATGACCTATACCGGCTATAATATCTGGTATCCCTTGTCTTTCTTGGACTAGAATTTACCAGGACTCGATTTGGCATGGTCTTATGTTAGATGGGTGAGCATAGTATTACTATGCCAAATAGCACCCTTACTTTTGCTTTCCAACATCATTTACAATGGAGATACCAAATCTTATGACTCACGCATTGCTTTATTATGTGGTATCCCCTACATTTCATGGGTTCCCCTTTAGACATTGACCATTTGAAGTTGGCTTTTAGTTGATAGCAGACGACAGTATCTTTTCACATTTTGTACATTATCCCACAAGATTGTACATCCGGTTCACTTAGGGGATCCCATATATAATGACTATATAGGCTGTAATATTTGGTATGCCCTGTGTTTCTTGTGTTGGAACTTACCAGAATTCGATTTGGCATGGTCTTGTGTTAAATGAGTGAGCAAAGTATTTCTATGCCAAATAAAACCCTTCCTTTTGCTTTCCAACATCGTTTACTATGGGGATACTAACTATTATGGCTCACACATTGCTGTAATATCTCTTATCCCTTAGGTTTCATGAGTTGCGCCTCAGCCATTAAAGTTGTCTTTTATTTGATAGCAAACTACAGTATTTTTTCAGATTTTTTACATCATTCAACAAGATTTTACATCCAGTTCCCTTAGGAAATACTAAATATTATGGCTCACCCAATGCTGTGATATCTGGTATTCCCTATGTTTCAAGGGTTACCCTTTAGCCACTGACCACTTGAAGTTGCCTTTTGTTTGATAGCACACCACAGTAACCTTTCACATTTTTTATATCATTCCACCAGATTTTCCATCCGGTTCCCTTAAGGGATACCAAATGTAATGGCCCATACCACCTATAATATTTGGGGTCCCCTGTGTTTCTTGGGTTAGAATTTACCAGGATTCAATTTGACATAGTCTTATGTTGGATTGGTCAGCACAGTACTTCTGTGCCAAAGAGTAGTGTTCCTTTTACTTTCGAACATCGTTTACTATGAGAATACCAAATATTATGGCTCATGCAATGCTGTAATATTCCGTATCCCCCACGTTTCATGGGTTACCCTTTAGCCATTGGCCACTTGAAGTTGTCTTTTATTTGATAGCAGACTACAGTATCTTTTCACATTTTGTACATCATTCCACAAGATGGTACATCCGGTTCCCTTAGGGGATACTAAATATTATGGTTCACGCATTGCTATAATATCTTTTATCCTCTACTTTTTATGGGTTACCCTGTAGCCATTGACCACTAGAAGTTGCCTTTTACTTGATAGCAGACTACATTAACTTTTCAAATGTTTTAGATTATTCCACAAGCTTCTATGTCCGGTTCCCTTAGGGGATACCATATGTAATGGCCCATACCGGCTATAATATCTCATAGCCCTTGTGTTTCTGGGGTTAGAACTTACCAGGATTCAATTTGACATAGTCTTATGTTGGATGGATGAGCACAGTACGTGTATGCCAAGTAGTGGTCTTCCTTTTGTTTTCCAATTTCGTTTACTATGGGGATACCAAATAATATGGCTCATGCATTGCTGTAATACCTTGTATCCCCTATGTTACATGGGTTACCCTTTAGCCATTGGCCACTTGAAGTTGTCTTTTATTTGATAGCAGACTACAGTATCTTTTCACATTTTTTATATCATCCCACAAGATTGTACGTCCGGTTCCCTTAGGGGATACCATATTTAATTGCCTAAACCGCCTATGATATTTGGTATTGCCTTTGTTTCTTGGGTTAGAAATCACCGGGATTCAATTTGACATGGTCGCATGTTGGATGGGTGAGAACAGTGTTTCTATGCTGAATATAACCCTTCCTTTTAATTTCCATCATCGTTTACTATGGGGATACCAAATATTATGGCTAACGCATTGCAGTAACATCTCGTATCCCCTACGTTTCATGGGTTACCCTTTAGCTATTGACCACTTGAAATTGCATTTTACTTGATAGCAGACTACAGTAACCTTTCAAATTTTTTCATCATTCCACTAGATTGTAAGTCCTGTTACCTTAGGGGATACCATATATAATGGCTTATACCATCTATAATGCTTTGTATCCGTTGTGTTTCTTGGGTTAGAACTTACCAGGATTCAATTTGACATAGTCTTATGTTGGATGGGTGAGCACAGTACTTCTGTGCCATATAGCGGCCTTCCCTTTGCTTTAAAATATTGTTTACTACCAGGATACCAAATATTGTGGCTCAAGCATTGCTGTAATGTCTCGTATCCCTTATGTTACATGGGTTACCCATTGGCCACTTGAAGTTGCCATTTATTATATAACAGACTACAGTATCTTTCACATTTGTTACATCACTCCACAAGATTTTACATCCGGTTGCCTTAGGCGATACCAAATATAATGTCCTCTACCGCCTATAATATTTGGTATATTCAATTTGACATGGTCTAATGTTGAATGGGTGAGCACACTATTGTTCTGCGAACTGACACCCTTCCTTGAGTTTTCCAACACTTTTTACCATGGGAATACCATATATCATGGCTCACGCATAGCTGTAATATCTTTTGTCCCCTACTTTTCAAGGGTTACCGTTTAGACATTGACTTACTGGAGTTGCCTTCCATTTGAAACCAGATTGCAGTTTCTTTTCTCAGTTTGGATTGCATTCCACAATCTTTCACATCCAGTTCCTCTGGGAGATATCAAATATAGTGGCCTTACGAACTATACTTTGTGGTATCCCCTAGGTTTCTAATGTTACAACTTACCAGTATTCAATTGGACATGGTCTGAAGTTGGCTTTATGAGCACAGTATTTTTCTGCCAACTGGAACCCTTCCTCGAGTTATCCAACATCTCTTATTAAGGGGATACCAAATATAATGGTTTACGCAAGGCTGTTATATTACGCATCCCCAGCTTTTTCATGGGTTATCTTTTAGCTATTGACAGACAAGTTACTTATCTTTGGTAACACCTTGTCTGGTAGAGATAGGATCTAGCTGCAGATTCCTTAACCTTGGACTTCCAGGCATCAGGCTGGATCCGGAAGATTTTCTTAGCAGTACCCCTGCTCGTCGGTAGGTGGCGTCGGTAAACTCTGTGTGATGTTGTCAGCATTGTGTTCTTCGTCACATATCTGTCGTAAATCTAACAGCCACTCTGATGCGCTGACGTCACTACTTTTCACAACTTTCCACGCCAGAAGCTCGAAGCCATGAAGTGACTGATCATGGTGGGTTTAAAAAATAGCAAAGGCCCTGAAGGGGATAAGCCCTGACAGTAAAAACAGTTCCGCAGAAGATGGGTGGATCGGTAAGGAATCTGCAGCTAGATCATGTCTCTACCAGATAAGGTGTTACCAAACGTAAGTAACTTTTCCATCTGATAGAGACATCTAGCCGCAGATGCTTTACCTTTAAACATATACCCAAAAAAGACCTTACCCAAAGGAGGGACTGCGGAAAGGTTTTATATAAGTAAATCCTACAAGACAGAGTACCCAAACAAGCTTTCTCTGTTGAAGGACTGGGCTATTCT
The DNA here is from genome assembly GCF_964263255.1 of Lissotriton vulgaris. Classification (NCBI taxonomy): domain Eukaryota; kingdom Metazoa; phylum Chordata; class Amphibia; order Caudata; family Salamandridae; genus Lissotriton; species Lissotriton vulgaris. Next base: position 58,558 of record NW_028251684.1, read on the forward strand.
AAGGCCCAGCGGTGCCAGGGAACAACACCTGAAACCTTCGTGGGTTACCTGTTCCGGCGTACAAATCACAGAGACACGGGACACTTCCTTCGGCGTCAAAGATCAAGGTTATTTACTGCAGGGATACAGAAATCGCAAGAAGTACACTACGTGTAGGTTCTGAGAGACTGCTTCGAATTGCAACAGTGGATCGCTCCTTTTATACATATTTTAGTCATAGCTCAACATAGCGAACAAAAGGTTACAACTCAGTTCCCACAGTAAACTTCAAAAGGGTTGCTTTCATGTATTCAGGAGCCCGGAACATAATTACAGTAGCATCGCCGGTTCCCAACTGTAAAAGTACGTTATCCCACCATTAAGTACATTCCATTCTGGCTGTAAACGAGTAGAGGAAAAGAGGCAGAAACAGGTGCAAGGAAGACAAAGATAGACAACAGATTGAAAAAGAGTGTAGGGGGCAATATCGGAAGCATGATTGCAGGATCAAAGGATTCGTGACTAATGCATGCACGGCTGAAACAATAGACCGGCACGGCAAGATGAGCTTTGAGCGGAGCCATCTGCCTTTGCAGTGTCATCCCCCTCGCCATAAAGACATCCTCAAAGGAACACGTGTCTTCCGCAAGAGTTTGGGAATCACAGGGTCACGAAGCGGACAGTGTCCGTTCGCTGACTACTTGAGGGCAAGAGACAAAATGGATGCCGTATCTAAAATGGAACCCGTGGGTTCAGATGGAGAAACCCACGAATAAGACGAACGGTTCAGGCCAACGTAGCGAAAACGCGTACACCCACTAAACTCGTCATTTGCGGTTCATAGATACCAAACTCGTCCATATTCGAACGAGTCAAAAACACCATTATGATTGTCACGGAACCTCACTGTGAACCTGAGAATCTAGGCAGTACTGTCAGGCAAACGTTTGCAGAGACGTCCCCATGGCAGCTTGACAGATATCATCGATTGGAACCCCGCTCTGAAGCTCTGTGGTGGCTGCTTTTGCTGTGGTGTAATGAGCTCTAAGGTCCTCAGGAGGTTACTGCTTAGCCAAGGCGTAACAGACTTGTATACAGAGGATGACCTAACAGGAGATGGTCCTCTTTTGAACTGCATGCCCCTTCTTTGCCCCACGTATCCTACAAAGAGTTGGTCTTATTCCCACAATTTTTTAGTGAAATCGAGATACAATGATAATGCCCTTTTTGGGGCCAGAAGTTGGAGACGCTCTTCTTCCTTGGAAGGATGCAGAGGTGCATAGAAAGTAGGCAGGGTAGCTGACTGTCCAAGAAGAAAGGGCGTTACAACCTTGGGCAAAAAGGATGCCCTAGTTCTCAGTACCACTTTTTCAGGAAAAACTGTCAGGTAAAGAGGCTGTGATGACAGTGCTTGCAGTTAGCTCACCCTCAAGGCAGAGGTAATTGTCACCAAGAAAGCTGTAATTATGGTGAGCAACCATAGAGGACATTTGTGCATTGGCTCAACGGTGCGCACATCAAGAATGAGAGAAATAAATTAAGGTCCCATTGTGGCATAATAAAAGGTTAACCCCTTCAAAAACCTCTGCAGAAGGGACTTGAAAAGTGAAGGCTGATCTGGTAGCCGAAGAAAAGCTGAGAGGGCCAAAGGATAGCCTTTCAGAGTGCCCAAGGCAGGACCCTGCTAGACCAAGGAAAGTACAAAAAAATGATATCTGCCAGAGAGAAAGACAAGGGGCCAATGTACTTTTTTATACAATATTTACAAAATGTGTTCAATTGGCAGGCATATACCAATTTCATGGAGGGACGTCTGGCTGCCACCGTAACCTCACAGACTTCGGAAGGGAGGTCAAAAGCTGTCAAATTTCGCTGCTCAGTCTCTACACAAGGAGGCGGAGAGTAGATAGGTTCTGGTAAAGGACCTTCCCCTTCTGTGACTGAAGATCCTCCCGAAGGGACAGCCTGATCGGAGGATCAATTCTCATGTCTAGAACCTCAGGATACCAAACTTCCTGGGCCCAGTCCAGAGCCACAATAATTACTTGTGATTGGTCATTCCTAATCTTCTTGAGCACTCTGGGCAGAAGTGGCATGGCCAGAAAGGAGTACAGGAGGCCTGAACTCCACTCACAGCGAAAAGCATCGCCGAGCGAGGACCACCTTAGAAATTCCAACGTGCAAAACTGCTGACAATGCGCGTTCTCTTCAGAGGTGAACAGATCTAACCAAGGCTCCCCCAAGTTGCTGAAAGAGACCCTGTACCACATCCGGATGGAGACGCCACTCGTGATCCACAAGGCACTTTCAGCTGAGCTTGTTGGGCCGAATGTACAGAGAACCAGCCAGGTGCTGAACCACCAGGGAAATCCCCTGTTTTTCTAGCCAAGTCCAAAGACGCAGGGCCTCTTGACAAAGCATCCACGACCCCATGCCGCCCTGTTTGCTGAAGTACCACATGGCGGTAGTGTTGTCATTTCAGCCTTCCCTTTATAGACCGTAAAAAGGCTTTCAGTTCCAGAAGAATCGCCCGAATCTCCAACAGATTGATATGGAGCTTTGCTTCTGATGGTGACCAGAGTCCTCTGATCTCCTCCTCTCCCAGATGGCCTCACCATCCCAGAAGGGACACATCCATCACTACTGTAAGGCCTGGGTGGGGACGGGAGAGGGGTCTGCCCTCAATCCAATCCTGGTCTGTTAGTCACCTCTGCAGCTCTTTCACAGTGCCCTCTGAAATCTGAACCATGTTGATGAGATTTTGTCACATTTCGCCCCAGGTTACCAAGGTTCGCGAAGAATGATTGTGCGTGAATGTTACACTACATCGCCTAGAATGCTTAGGGGCCCTGTCCTTCCTTTCTTTCTTTTCGTTTCTTTACTTAACTCCTCCTGTCATGGAGTCCGGTGCTTGTCACCTGACCGTAGGAGTACCTGTACTGAGAAGCCCTGGACGTTGGTGTACTGAACCCGGATTAGACCTTTCTGTTTTCTTTTCGTTTTTACTTTTGAACTACACACAGTAAGAGGCGTCCATGGATATCGGGTGGAACCTTACCTCGATCGGGCATTGAATGTGCTGGGATCTGAGGTTTGTGTGGCCCGAATTAATCTTGTTGTCTGAGACTCGAGGAGGAGTGAAGGATTCGCGGTAAGGTAAGGCGCAGGAGCGCTGCCTTGTTGCGTGTTGCATTACGCTGGATTTGGTTATAGAGCGGCCGCTCTACAGTTCCGTTTAGAAATTCCTATGTACTTGATTCCCTTGTTCTCCCTGCCTCGACCGCATCGTTGATGATTTTGATGGTCTTGCTTTACTCCTGTATGGCCATAATACTCAGGTGAGGCGCGTGGAGATTTCCTATATCAAGTACTCATTTAACTTTGTCCTTCATTGAGTACCGAGCAGGATTTTATGCAGTTCCACTACTTTGCTACCATTCAATAGTGGGGTGCTATTGAACATTCAGACTACGTTTTCTTAAGAATCCCGAACGTGTTATAAACATTTGGTAGCACTAGGAGGTGACTTAACCTTTGTTCGAGGATGTTAAGCACCATGCAGAAATGGCGTTTCTTTTCTTTATGCTTTATTTTTACCTTTTTCTCTGTTTTCTATGAGCCTGGGCAGCAGTTTCAAGTGTAAGGGCATATACGTATATGGCATTTAACTTAATAATAGAAGAATTGAATGCATGTGTGACCCCGTGTTTCTCCCTCTGCAGGGTTCATCACCAGTTACCAGGGAGGTTATACAGCGTATCTATATCCGAACATACCTACCTGCTGATTTGAGCTGCTGCTACTTTATTGTTTCTTTTGTCCCTTTTTCTCCCTTCCCTGGTGGTGATACACTTAGTGGAGCTCATATGTATATACTAGCTGAGTGTGCCATTGCGAAGGGATAAGGAGAATTAGCTACCTTCATCGCTCCTGCTGTACCCGGCTGAACAGTTCAGTGGAAACCTGCATGAGATCACAACAGATTTCCTCGATGCTGTGCCCATTGGAACTTCAGGTCTTACTGCACAGCCCGCATTTGCCGCCTTGCTTGGTTTCACAGCAGGATGTTATGAGGCCCAACAGACTCAGAGTCATTCTCACGGAAAGGGATCCTCATGTTGGGAGGGGTCAATGATCTTTATGGAACAGGTACTGGAGGCAGGTAAGAGTGAGGGTGATAAGTGGACGAGGTCAGGCAGCCCCTGGTCTTATTCCGGTGTAGGGGGAGCAACAATGATGAGATGCTATCATTGGAAGGAAAGAGAAGAGGGTGGGCCCGTATTGTTGTGCAGGGGGGATGCAGGGGATAGGTTGTGTCTGAGTCTCAGGGTGTGCGGGGTGTTGGTACAAAACCAAGAGGGGGCAGAGTAGTCCGCAGTCCCTCTTGTAATGGTTGCATGCCAGCATGCTGTGATGGGATAGTGGTAATCACCTCTAGATGGGAGCGGGGCATGGTGAAGGGGTACCCGTCTACGTGTCCAGATGGTAGCTGAGGGCATAGCAAGAAGTCTGGGGGTAGATGGGCTGTGGAAGCTGGATGGAGAAAGGAAGTGTGGAAAACAGAAGTGATAGCAAGAGGAGAGGAAGAGAAGGGGAGGGGGAGGGGAGAGGCATTGTAGAGGACACATGAAAGTGAGTTACTATAGAACAAGGTGGCATTTATGGCGGGGGAATGGGCACTTCTTCTTGCTGTGGTTATCGAACTGACAGATGGAAGTGGGCTGGGTCGGGCTGCAGAGTCTTATTTCTGTGGCCTCTCTGAGAATGGGGGCCCACGTCTGTGTATATACCTTCGTCTGGTCCTGAGGCCGTATATAACACATTCGTATGAGGCCGTTTGGATCATCGCCACCATCCATTCCTCTTGGGAGGGAGGGTCAGGCGATCTCCATTTACTTAAGATGCAGAGTTTAGCGGTGGACAGTGCTGTATGAAGATTGCAACGTTGCTGTCGTGCGACGTCCGGGGTGGTGCTGATGTCATGCAGGAGTATAACTGGGGGTTGGAGAGGTAGGCAGAGGGGTATCACCGCTCCCGGTGTGGTCCTTACAAAGGACTAAAAGGATTGGCCAGAGGGACACTCGCATGGTATATGGGGAGATCACTTTGCACAAATGGGCACCGCCAGCATTTGGAACGTGGTAGCAGCCGGCCCTGTTCAGTTTCACTGGGGTCCAGTACCTGTTGTGTAGAGTTTTAAAGAGACAACATTTTAATCTGTCTCCTTGAGTTCCCTTGTCTAGGTCTTCAACAATATCTGTCAATCTTCTGCCGCATCTGTGTGTTGTAGCTGTGCCTGCCATTTGACGTGGAGACTGTATAGGAGGGGATGTGAGAACAAGTGATTGATTAGAATACCATAGAGTCCTGACATGACACCTTTGTGTCTGCGCCAGATTGACAGATATTCCACCACCGAGGAAGATGGAAGGGCCCAAGGTCGGTGGCCAAGGCATCTTTGTAGACAGTCTTGCAACTGCAGGTATCTCCAGGCCTGCTGTTGGGGTAATGCAGTATTGTGAAGGGTTTTATATCACCGTTGAGGATCACCTGATTGATGGAAATGTATGTTCAAGGCTTTCCATACAGGCCAATGGAGTGTCTTTTTGTCAATTCTAATGCTATCACCTAAGAGGTGGTGTGCGCGGTGTCATGCCTTGTGTGTGGCCTGTAACACTAGGTGTGGAACTGGTTCGTGCATGATGGTATCCCCATATAAGAGGCCCAATCATTTGCCATGATTGAGGAGTGATCTTTCCGTTGTCACCCACTGGAGGAGTCTGGTGTTGCTGGGTGGAGGTAGGCAAGTTTGGGAAGATGTAGGGCCAAACTGTAGTCTTCTACTGATGGAAAGCCCAAGCTACCACAAGAGCAGAAGGCCATGAGCTTAGGTGCAGCCGGACAGGGGCAGGTAGTACCACAGACAAAGCCCGTATTCTTGCATCAATAGTGTGTAAAGTTGACAGGGGTATCACCATGGGCAGCATAACTCGGATATAAGTGAAGCATGGAAATGTCACCATGCACACAGCCTGTACCCTGCCCCACATGGAGAATCCTAGTAGGGACCATTTATCAAAGTCTATTTTTATTTGTGCAATTAGTGGTGTTAGGTTATCTACGACCATTCCCTCCAGGCCTCTGTTGACTAGCACTCCGGGGTATGTAAGCCGAGAGGACTTCCACCGAAAAGGGTATCCCTGTATTGCAGCTTTCATGGTTCCTGAGGAGAGCGGGACACGGTTTTATCCCAGTTTACCTTCTAGCCCCACAGTGTTACAAACTCTTTTATGAGGTCCAATAGTTCCGGGAGGGAGCGTGGTAGGTCTCTGAGGGCGAGTAGTATGTCATCTGCGTACAGATATATTTTAGAGAGGCCAGCCGCTATGGGGATACCTGTTACTCTTGACGAGTGACGTATGACAGAGGCCAGGGGTTCCATGGCCTGAAGAAACAGGAGGGGAGAGAGTGGGCATCCCTGACATGTGCCTCTTTGCATCCTAAAAGTAACAAACAGAAACCCTCCGCATTTGACCTGGGCCTCGGGAAGTCGTAGATTAAATGGACCTTGGAGATGAATTTGTCACCGCGCTCAAAGCGTTTCATAGTGGCGAAAAGGTAATTCCAACCTATGCGGTCAAACGCCTTTCCCACATCAAGGGAGAGGACTGCTGCATCTTCCGAAAGATCTTTTGCTGTCCATGGCATATGAGCAAGTGTGCAGAGATGGTTTCTAGAAAATCGCCCTGGAAGAAAACCAACCTGCTCATAAAGGATGAGAGAAGGTATGACTTTCATTAGACATGCAGCGAGGACACTATTTTATTGTTTCCATTTAGAAGTTAAATAGGGAGGTAACTGCCACAAAGGAGAGGATCCCTCCCCGGTTTAGGCAAGACCACGATAACGGCCCTGTTGGAGATAGGACCCAACGAAGAAGTTCTGTTGGCTACCTGTAGGGCCGCATGTAGGGTGTCTAGTGCTTCCTCCCCGGTCCACTTGTAATACTCAGCAGGAAGCCGTCACCGCCCGGGGTTTTTTGATAGGGCAGATTGGCAATGGCTGCCTGTATTTCTTCCCTGCTGATGTCACCCTCCAAGAGTTCTAGCAATCTGAGAGACCAACTCGTATTCACCCGCCACAAACCCCAGCCCACAATGGACACCAACATCATCACCAACACCTGGGGACTGCCCAAGATCACGGGACACTACCCCTGCAACAACTGTAGCATATGCCATCTTACCCGACACACCAAAACTCTGGACCTTGAACAGGGCAAAGTATGGACCCAACAAACCCACACCAATTGTAACTCCAGTAATGTCATCTATCTCCTCACATGCCCATGTGGCCTCGGATATATCGGCATGACCACCAGGAAAGTACGCACCTGTGTGTTGGAACACAGGAGTACCATCAGATGTAAAAAGAACATCAGCAAATTGATGGGCCATTTCCTCAATCTCAACCACACCCCCAATGACCTATCCTGGACTGTGGTAGAACAATTCAACACTAGCGGTACTGACAATGAAAAATTCCTCCTTAATAAGGAGCAACAGTGGATTTATCACCTCTCGCTTCACAAACACGGATTAAATGACTCTATACCGTGGAACTCCCTCAACCCATGACTCTTTCTATCTCTTCTGACTCATCCATGACTTTTGCTCTGCTATTCATGGTCAGGTGCACTGTGGGCCACCTACTCTTACCCCCAACCCACACGCTCCCCACGTGCTCTACATTACGTTCTGACAAGATGTCATGTCTTCTGCACGTGCACCACTGCGTCACGTCGCTGCCTACCCCCTAACTCCCACGTGTCATGCCTTATGTAATCACCTGATGCATACACTCCTTGCTCCCACACTTATACGTGCTTTGCCAGATACCGTGTACACTCCGGGTTCACCATGTGTTACACCTTGCTGGCACGCCTATCCGCAATAGGCATTGTCCAAATACACTGGAATTTACCCATATGCCACATTCGATGCACATCAATATCCCGCCACTGAGCATGCAGTAGAAAATCCATAACGCACCCAATTCGCGCATGCGCACACCAGACTCGCTACCGGCAAGGGAGTCTGTTTACCATTTCCCCCTCTCCGGGTGCCGGCACTTACAGGACACTATTTAAGATCACTGCAAACCTCAACCGGGTTCCGGAGGTCGATGACAGCAGTTCAGGTACCCGGCAGGCTTTGACTGGAAATCCCGTGAGTATGAGATTCACCCGACACGACTACCGGGTAAGCGCTTCTTCTCTCCCACAGGTTGTTTAAACCCCCTGTCCTCCCTCCCCAGGGTCAGTCCTCCCTCTGCATCTCTCCAGGAAGGCAACAAAGCTAAAACACTAGCGTGAGATATTTACCCTTACGTCCTCATCACTTCATAAAGTGTGTGTGATGCTCGTTTCTTAGCCTCACCACGCCAGATATCCCGCATAAACCACTAGCAGCAACACCATTGCTGCTACACTTTTGCTGTGCTATAGTCCCCCACCCACGGAGCACTTACTTCCGGCAATTATTTTCTGTGACCACTAAACAATTGCTAAATGACTCTCTACCTTGTATGTCCTGTTTTGTCATTTTATGTTATGTGTTCACGTATGCGTGGTGAGGGAATCCCCCTCGCACACCTAGAGCACCTTAGTGTGTGCAACACATAGTCTGCACAACACTCACTTTAAAATATTTTTAATCACCACTCTTTGGTCCTGAGGAAAGCCAGCATTAATAAAGGCACTGGCTGAAACATGTCGACCTACACTGGATGTAGGTGGTCTTAACTTAGCCACCACACATCCCCCTGCCTTGTTTTTAACCGCCCTTGGAGGCCCAGTTATTAAACTTTAATTTACCCTCGGGTACTGGGACTACCAAACAGACGTTTTAATTTTCACTTTATCACTCATCTGACTGCACACTCAGTAAAATACCTTCTCCGCTGTAATCAGGCATCGAAGCACACCCGGGACATGGTAGATGTCACTGGGTGGGCCCGATGATGAAGCATGCCACCAACTAGGTTGGTGGGTGAGGGCTTCATGAATACACCTACTAGGTGTCTGCTGCAAATACAGCTCAGAGTCCTTCAACGATCACACCAGGTAAATTACGGCATGGCAATAGTCTGGCTGGCGGGATAAAAAGACCGCTGGATAGGGCTTCCATTATCTATCGCTGGTCGCATAGCGATCATTAAAATGTTAGTACTGCCCAGTTTTCTGAATTTGTTCATGAATATCCCGATCCCACTCACAGTTACTTTGTTCAACAACCTCCGTGGCATGTTCACAAGACTGATTTGGGCAGGAAATCAGGCACGGGTGAAATGGCAGATGCTCACTCAGCCGTTTGAGCGGGGTGGGTTTGGAGTTAACGATTTATATTGATACTATTTCGTGGCGCAGACACACTACGCATATTATTGGTATTATCCAGATGCGCATTTGCGATTTCTTAAACCGGAGTTTAAACAGGATCGCCCTTCTCCCCTCTCCTCCATTCTCCTGCTTAGGCTCACTAGGACTCCTGCTGAAATCCACACTTTGCAAACCTCTAGCTGGGCTTGGGGACGTATTTGTAAATATTTAGGGATTGAACATTTTTACTCTCCACATTTGCCCTTACTGGACAACCCATGGCTGCCTCCTACTACCGAAACACTGACTCAGCGGGCGATTGCCCGCAACTGTCTTCAGACAATGGGCTATATGTTTGATAACGGTCAAATGCTCTCCCCATAGCATATTTGATGAAGGATCGAGATGTGAGTGTATGGGACTGCTTCCTTATACACAGAACAAGCACATCGTTGGCTACAGTATTACGTCCCCTGGCAGCAGAACTCCCTGCATTCATGCCCTTCATCAAAATAATGACAACACACGACAATGCACACCTTGTCTCTAGATTGTACCATCTCACGCAGACACTCTGACCGACGGTGGGCGGGTGGGCGAAGACAGCTTGGGAGCGAGATTTGCCACACCCTTTCACAGACAAAATGTGGACCTATTGTTGCGAAAAGACCCAATATGTATCGAATAAATATAAACATAAACGTCTGCATTTTAAATATTTACATAGAATGTATGTTACTGCCATGTTGGTTGCCAAGATGAATCGCGCTAAGCCAGACAATTGCCAGAGGTGTGCGATGGATCATGCTTATTTTATTGATTTGGCATGGAATTGCCCCGCTGTCTTGGCTTTCTGGGAGTCAGTCTTTGAACATCTCTGTTTAATGGTTGAGACCAACGTAACTCCCTCGCCTTTACCGGTGCTGCTGGTATATGCTCTTCCTCTGCGGCTTTGTCTATGGCATTTTACTGCAATTGCGCTCCTGTTGGCTAAGCGACAGGTCTCTTTGGATTGGGCTGGAATTTGCCCACCATTAGTGAAGGCCTGGCAAATGGATTTGATGTACTGTGACAATACCAGCCAAGTCTACTCATCCTTGCTTCCTCCTTCCTCCAGGCCAAAAAGTATCTGGTAACCGCTTCGCTCTTACTTCCTTTCCGAACTCACTGATTGATGTGTCCTTCCACTATCAAACAATTGCGATGATGGCTGGCCAATTGTGATGTAATGTATTGTACAATCCACTGTTGTACAAACCTGCACTGTGGTGATTATTGGTTATGTTGCTCTCTTTGTTATTATTTCTTTGCTTCTTTTTTGTTTATATTCCGAACTTGTTGGTGTAATCTGCAATGCTCATCTATATGTCAATTTGCAAATCAGTATTATGTGAATTATTGCTATTATTCTTTTGCTTTAATAAAAACATGTAATAAAAAAGGTTATCTGTGGTAGAGGCTATCGGCATAATCGGATTTGAACAGAACAAGAGATGGTAGCCAGGACCTTGTGTGTAAATCCCAGGTGGGAAAAGATCAATTGCAGAGTTTTTATATTACCAAAGCATGATCTTGATAGTTTGTCCACTTGGGTATTCATTGATAGCTTGAAGTCCATGGTCATTCGAGGTTTCTTACTTCCTTTGATACTTGATAGTTGGGTAGCAAATTTATCAGCACATTCACTGATGCCAGTGTGGGATTTAATAAAAAAAATGCACACAGAGGACATCTTAGAGATACCTCCCAAAAATCGACCTGCCTATGTGTGGTTCCTGAATGGCTACCCACCATTTTCCACCACCAGACACGTTTCTTGACCCCTAGGTAGAAAGCCTCCACTCTCTGGTACTGAAACAAATGCCATCCTGGGCAGTGGTGTCATGTCTCCTCTCCCAGGATGAGCTGGATCGACAAAAGGGGAAGCTTCAAAGACATCCACCTTTGGACACTGTACCTGCCTTTTGCTGCCCCCAGCAACTGTCTCCCACCAGTTCTGGCCTCGCTTTGGGCAGGCGAAGAGGCAGTAAATCCAAGCTAGGAAGAGAGAAGCGCCCACCTATGCCAACCACACATCTCAGTCCCCTCCATATTGAAGATGTTGAGACTCAGCCAAGTAGGAAGAGGCTCATTCCCCCTCCCAGTAGAGGGTGGCATGATAGGGGGTGTACCCACCCAAGGAAGGGGCCTATTGGTCCAGACCTGCACATTACTGTAATGCCCTTAAATCTTGTATTTAGGGGCAACTCTGAACCTTGCCTCCTCAGATTTGAGAAGAAAGAAGAAGGACCGAAGATCTGTGCTGATCCAGGAAGGAGAAGAGGACACCAACTGCCTTGGCCCCAGCCCTACCAGCCTGTCCCGTCTATGACCTGCCAACAGCAAGAACCATGGCTAGTTCAGCAGCCAGCAACCCCCACAGCCCAGAAGACCTGCCCTGCAACCTTCCCACAGACTCTGTCTCCCATGAACACCGGATTTGCTCAACGAAAGACTCACCTCCAGAATCTAGATTCCATTGCACCACTCTGCACTGGACGCCCATGACCCGAGTTTGAGTGTCCCGACACCCCAAGGAGGGCTCCCCAGTGATCCTGACCTGGAATCTGGCAATCCTCAACCTCCCACAAGACTCTAGATGATACCTGAAGGGTCTCCCAGCCGCGACGAGAGCTGGTAAGAAAAGCAGACGCCAGAAGACACCCCTGCACCCAAACCCCCATGGCCTTGGGTGGCCCAATCAATTGTGTCCAGGTCCCCTTCAAACAGTTTCCTGCCCGAGCCTGCAGCATCTTTCAGAAACTGAAGTTCTCCATTGGAAAGCACAGGGTTCCTAATGTCCATTTTGCACCCTGCACCCAGCCGCCTGAGTAACGCAGGTGGTGCAGCTGTGCTGGACATTGACTCCTGCAGTGCTGATCTTAACCCCAAGAGATTGTCTCCCACAACCGAATGGCCTGCGTGTTAGCAGTCCCTAACCGAAGGCCCCCTTAGGCCTATTGGCTAACATTGGGTCCCTGCACTCTACATCCGGCTGCTCCAGTGCCGTTAGTGGTGCAAATTGAGTGTCCATGTAGACCTTGGTCCTAACTCCAAAAATTCACCCTTGTAGATTGAGTACTTACCTCCAAAACCACTAACACTTTTCTCACATAGGAACCCATGTAATAAAGAGGTATTGGGCCTAAAAATATCTAAGTGTTGAACTGTGTTGTATGAAAAAAAGGAATTCCTGCAAAGTATAAAAAAAGCCATACTTACCTTGTATGTAGGGATCTTAAGGTGTACTCACTGCAATCCTGAAGTAACTAAAAAGTAATCTGAAAGTACTAACTGTATGATACAAACTACATTTAAAAGTGATACAAACCTGTAACAACTGCAATTTCTAGTACAATTGCATTTCCTTGAACACTATTGCATTTTAAGGTTCATTTTACTCACCTGTGGCAAGTCCTGCTTGTTTCTAAAATAAAACATAAGTATATCTTTTTTATACTTACCTCATTGGTCTGGAATCTGTCTCTGAGTGTGTGTATTAGTCGATGATTAAGTGAATACAATAAATGCTTAACGCCCTCTCTGGATAAGCCTAACTGCTAACCCACACTACCTCAAAGATAGCCTCTGCTATACCTCTGTGGACTCTGTACATACTATATCTTACTTTGGTATAGTATATACAGAGCCAGCTTCTTACACTCTTCCTAGACGGAATCCCGTTTGGAAATCTGAAAGTATGGCATTATCTTCAATGAACTGGGACATCTGGGCAATATAGAATTGTTGATGATTTTTCTTACTGGTGTAGCAGTAGAGGTTGTTAGAAGAATACTCTTGAAGGTGTGTGGTGGACAGGGGTCAGAAGTGTGGCCGGCAGGCCTACTTGTTTTGAACAGGTTGATAAATTAATCATGTGACATTTGATAGAAGAAATGGAGAGGCTGGGTTAGAGTATTCTTGGGTTGTTTGTTTTAGAAAAAGGTCAGTGATGGTGCTTTATTTGTTTTAAATGAGTCCAATGGTTCTGCTGTGGCCTTATAATGATTTGACAGTTTGTCTGTGAAATCTTGAGTAACAGGATGAGCTCCTTCTAGGCAATATGGTTTACGAAATAATTTAGTGAGACTTTTATAGAATTCTTTATTTATAGCATTTTGAATTCAGTCTGAATAGTACCTTTTCTTACATTTTGTGATAGCTGACTTGTATAATCTGTTAAGTATCTGTAGGCACAGTTTGTCTTGATTGGTTTTTGTTTGTAGTCAGGCATGTTGTAGCTTTATAATTTGTTATTTTATCTCTGTATTTCTCCAAGGCGCCTGTTTTCTTTTGTTCTGTTGTTTAGATTTTAGTGGTATTAGGATATTAAAAGCTTCCTGTTGCCACTCATATCGTTTTGTAACTGAATTTGTTGTATCTAGATCTGTACTGGATGTTAGCTGTGTTTCTAAGTGTTCCAAATTGAGTTTGTTCCACGGTCGGTAGGTGGATGCACGTAAAGTGGTTATAGGTGAGTTGCTTTATGTTGGAAAGGAAGCAAATGGTGGTCTGACGATGTGAGTCAAAAGTAACATTTAGGATGTGCCCAGTAATGTGTGTGTCAGTGTGTGGAAGATCTGATGCACGTTCAGTGCGTCTAGGCCAATGAGGATCATTTTTGGATGGGGGCATATTGAGTTTGTCAAACCAAATGTTGCGGTCACCCAGAATGCATAAGTTGGAATATAGTGTTATCATGTTTGAAACTGTGTCCTAGAAGTGTATCGGAGAATGTTGCATTGCTAGGTGGAGGTCTGTAAAGAAGCTGGAAGCACCAGAAGGAAGATAGTGTAGGGTTACATTTGGTGAAGAGGGCCTCACAACCTTGTATTGAGATGATTTTTACTGATATTTAAGGTTTGCTTGTACACAACCGTTAGGCCACCTCCTTTTTTGCCTATATGATTTTGTGTGATAGTTTGATAGCCTAGAGAAAAAGCTTCATCCAAGACTGGAGCAATATCATCTCCCAACCATGATCCAGTTATGAAGAGTATGTCAGGTTATGTGTCAGTGAGGAGGTGGTAGATGTGATATTTGTTTTTATAGAGCGATCAAGCATTCATTAGTAGACAGTTTAGAGAATGTGCCAGGTCGGCTAAGGGTTTGAGGCGAGCAGGAGTAGGGCGCTCTAGCAGTGCACGAATTGGTGAGGGGTGGTGGATTCGTATAGTTTTCGGACGGTGCAACCAGTATAGAGGAAAAACCCTAAACCTCTTGAAAAACCAAGGAAGAGGAACCTTGGCACCAGGAAAATGTCTATCAGTTACTGGGCACACGTATAATACACAGTTTTGATACTGAAGGAGTTTACAGCAAAGTAAGACAACACCAGTGGTTTGATCGTTTATGTAGATCTTTTCTTGAGATTTGTACAATGCCAGCCGACATGTGTTTCGTCAAACAGGGCGATACCTGTGACTCATCAGGGCTGCACTGGGCGTTATTCATAAAGCAGGGGACCAGTGATAATTCCAACCCGGTCGGCGGGTAGTCAATGGGCCATAGATACGGTGAAGTAGATGAGGGAAGAGGGCACAGGCGGGTTTGTCTGTGTGGTGGAGACCTGCGAGTGAGGGGTCCCGGCAGTGCTCATCTTAAGCGATGTGTCCTTTGACACATCGCTTAAGACGAGCACTGTCGGGACCCCTCACTCGGAGTTTAGGGAATGTGCTTTGGTGATAGTGTGACTTTGTTTTGTGGAAGAGTGAGCAGTATTTTGTGGGCTTGTATCTGGTGAGTCCTTAGTGTTGGTATTAGATATATGAGGATAGCTATGGTATAGCTTTTCTGTGTGCCGGCCCACAGTGGAAGTCAGATTATGAGGATAAAGATCTTGGTCACAGGAGATGCTTGAAGTGGAGGGCTACTTTGAGCCTGAAGATCTTGATGGAAGGAAACCACCAAGCGTTTGCAACAGCAAGTCGATGCAGTGCACAGGAATTCAGTTCCTGCTGCTACGACGAGGGATACTGGCCTCAAACTTGGTGACAGAACAGGGCAGGCTCACAGGATGTGAAGAAATGTCACCTGTGTTGCTGAACCTTTCAGAGTCTGTGGGAGCCCAGGATCAGCAGACCGGTCAGCTTAGTTGCAGTGCCTGCAGATGCAGGGAAGTGACTCTTTCACTTCAAAGGAGATTCCTTCAGGTGTCTTGGATGTCCACAGGCCTTGGAAGGTTCCAGTATGGAGCACAGTCATGGACGTTACAGCAGACAGGCAGGGCAACATGATCAGTAGCAGCAGGTGTCTTCCCAGTTGCAGCCTTGATGTCAAGAGCAAAGTCCAGATTGCCCAAATGGTCCAAAAAGAAGTGGTGTATTGAAATGAATTGTGTTCCATGACTAATCTATAGACACACCCTCAGGTAAGCCCTTAAGTACTCGAAAGAAAGGGTTGGGATGATTCATGGTTCCCTCCCAGGAGAGGGGTTGGTAAGTGGGGAAGATACTCACATGTCCTTTATCCAGTTTAACGTCAGAGCAGGTGCCAATGGCTTCCTGAGCTGGTTTGAACTGGAGGGCACGGAGGGCACCAACTGTGCCCTTCAAGCAGACTGAGTGGCACTGGCAAGTGCTCCCACCCTGCCCCAATACACTAAACCCTGTCTGGGAGGTTGTCACACCTCCCTGTGACAGGATACCTATTATTCTGCCTTCCCCTGCTCAAGCTTGGCTCAGCAGCAGGAGGGCAGAATCGTGTCTGTCGTCAGCATCAGCCATGTTATTCTGTCCAGGTCTTGAAGACTGGTATCGGAAGTACTGGGGCCTCCCAGAAGAGCTGTACAGTGCGTGGAATCATACCTCCCACACATGATTCCAACATGTTTGATACCAAACATGACAGGGTTTGTTACAGCCAGTTTAGAGATGGTCATCGTGTAATGACGCATGGCCACTCTATGTATCATAATGGCTGATGCACTTACAACTCGGGAGAATAGACCCTGAAGGTTGTAGGGGTGTCCTGCTCATGCAAGTGCACCCTCACACTTAGAACTGAGCACCATGCCTTCAGGATTGAAAGGCCTAATTTAGGGGTGACTTATAGGATTTACGTGCAGTGACCTTAGATATAGGGAAACCTATATATTTTGTAAGTGGTGCTAACACCAGCCTGCACTAGCTGGAATGGCATTCCTGTAGTTACATTTTGACTGGTCTCCCAAGGGTAGTATAATACATGCTTCAGCTCATGGGGGATCCCTGGTGTACCTATGCCCTGGGTACCTCAGTACCATACACTAGGGACTTATAAGTGTTCACAAGTATCCAATCTGGGAGGTACATAATAGGTACTTACCATAACCAATTTAGAGGAGAGAGCACAGAGACTGGGGTCCTGATTAGCAGGAGCCCAGTCAGACGAGTCAGAAACAGCATAGCACTAGGCAGAAAGTGGGTGTAACCATGCAGAAGGATCCTGCCCTCCGACAGAGGTGTTGTGTGTGAGAGAATTTGTTGTGCTATTGTGTGTTACGTTTTTAGGAGTACTGAAAGAAAGTGCTGATGTATTTGTTTTCTTAGAAGGATTTGTATGTAAATTATTGTTGGTGAGTGGAAGTTATCAGATAAAGGTGGTGATGATGTATTTGTGAATACTCTATCTTGCGTGTAAGAGGGGGTGAACTAGAGTTGTGTTAGATTTGATTACTGAAAGAGGTAATATGTTTGGTGCAGTGGAGTGTAAGTGTTGTGTGGTTGTGTTATTGCAGGAGAAAGAAGTGTAGGGTGTTGGTGGCCGAAAAGATGGAAGGGTGAGTAAAGGTTTGTTAGTGACAAAAAAGGGTCTGTTAGGAGTAATTAAAGCAGGGAGTGTGTGTCTGAATGGGATATATTTAGGTCTGGGGTGGAACTGGGTTCTTTTTCTGATTAGTGGATTGGTTAGTGGTATAAGATAGATTTGTGTATTGTTTGTAAGTGATGGTGCAAATGTGTAGCTGGGATAGAAGGGTGTATTGGTGTGGTTTCTAGGGTTTTGTAGTGGGTGCTGAGATATTGAACTTTGTCTAGGGTTGCTTTGTAGTAAATGAGTAGAGTACATGCGCTTTGAGTGTGTCAACCTGTTTGTGGATGGGGTAAGGTGGGTGCTGGTGTATGTAAATTGGGCCACCATTTCTGGTCCTAGGCCCGACCAGTTTCGGACAGGCTCCAAAAAGCAACTTTGAGTTCTGTATGTTGGGTTTTTGTCATTTTGGTCTTGTTTGATTTAAATAAATATTTATTTTTCTAAAGTGGTGTGGTGTCCATTTGTAGTGTTTTCACTGTGTTACTTTGTGTGTTATGAACAAATCCTTTACACATTGCTTCTGAGATAGGCACGACTACTCGTGCCAAGCTGCAAAGGGGTGAGCAGGGGTTATCTTGGGTGTGTAACTCCCTTACTCTGACTAGAAGGAGGGGTCCCTATTTGGACAGGATGCATACCACTGTCAACAAGATTTCCCCATTTCTATCAGTCTCAAAACGCACACATTGCCATTGAAGTTCCTGACACTGAACAAAAATACTTTCTGTGCTGATATGCCCCTTGTGAAATGGCAGATTGTGATCATTTATAATGAAGCCAGTCGTTAGATGGCTAGAGAGAGAGAGAGGGGTAGAATTTTATGTAAACAAAAAATCTCAGTTGACGCAAGACCTAATTAGGGGCCCAAATCTTAAAGGAAGTCACTAAAGTGCACCCATGGTATGTCTTTACATTAGTGCAGATTTACGTATTTCATGAATTCACAAGAATTTATGTAAGTAGACCAGAAAATTGTAGTCCTAGAAAATATTTGTAAACTATATTTTAGCATAAACATTATCCATGTGTATGTTTGCTCATGCAAAAATCTGTTGAGCGTTGACAAGTTCACTTTCTCTCCAACCACTTTTTCCCAACCCTGAAAGATGTTTTGCTCCTGACCCTCATCAAGAGTAAATTTTTAACCTTTCTCGGTATGGGAAAAGACTAGTGAAGAACTGGTGAAAACCCTTAAAAAATGAAAGTTATTAGCTTTGCACAGACTCAAAAGGGCATTCCAACCCTGGAACTGCTAACTGCTACCTCCAGCCCCAGTATGTTGATTTGCAAAAACGTGGGAAAATTAGGAAATTATTAGCATGCAAGCCCTACTATGGTATTAGCACTGGTATAATAGGAGAGGCCATTATCAGAACTCCTATGGAATGAGATTGCTGCCATAATTTGTGGCCGCACTACATGGCACTAAAGGGACAAGTAGACGTTTTTACAGGACAAGTAGATTTATGAAGCAACCTGTCCCATCACCAAGTAGATATATTTCTGCTGCTTTAAAACCCTATCCTTACTACCTAACATTATCTAATCTCCCCCAGCCTCTCTCACCAACCATTCATCTGAAACTACATAGCCGCTGTTAATGATGACCCCTAACTGGTATCCACAAAATAATACAAAATAAACAGAACAATTTCAATTATAGTGGAATACATAAAACATCAATATCTTTAGGGAAGCCAAAAAATTTTGAAGTCATAAGAGACATTAACAGCTTGAAACTTAGTTTGTGCTAAAAGATCAATATATGATTAAGAAACGTATTAAAAAGCTAAATATTAGACAGCAGAACATTTCATTGGAGGGGTGGGGGTTTAAACATTAATTGCAAAAACTCAGAGGAAGATCGCAAAAACAATTTCAGAAATAATGGTCTTCGAAATTTACGGTGATGCAATCGCACATGACCAATCGCCGTAACACACATTTACCCACTGGATTAACCACTAACCTTGGGTTCCAGAGTGGGGTATGACTCACAGTGAAGTGCTTTAATGCCCCATCAGGACGCGCTTTCTGAAACTTTTCACCCGCCGTGAGGGGAATGGCTGGGCTGATCATCTCAACGCCGTGAGGGGAATGGCTCAGTACTTACCTGGATCGCCATGAAGGCAATGAAGTACATTTCCCAGCAATCCCTGGCTGGTGCAAGGAAGGAGCGTCATTGGTGCGCCTGCTGCACCATGAAAAGCGCTGCTGCACTCCCGCAGCTCGGGGCAGCACCCGGACGAAACCCGGGCCAAGGTCTGGCCTGTCCTTGGCCGTCATTGCCAGGAAGAGGCAGGGCAGGGCCACCACCCCTACTTCTAAGGGCCCAGGTCTTCATCCTCCACAAGAGACGGCAGACAGGTATTGTGAGACTTTTCTTTAACCGCCCTTGCATTTGCAGTTGACACTTGCCCTCGCGCAGACAATTGGAACAGGCAGGTTTCACGGCCAAGTTGATTGGGTATAATATTAATAACATACCTTCTATTCCAGCATGGGCTTATTGGACTTGTTATATACCTAAAACCGGGACATTATATGCACTTTAATCAACAGTAATCTGCTTAAATGCCCATTTTTGGTGCCAACACATTAAGCACGTCGCACTTTTGTCCTTTGGGCCAGAGCTTGCTAGCCTCAGTACTTTGTACTTTATGGTCTGTGTTTACATGCCCTTTTGCTGCCAAACTCATTAGCACATTGCACTTGTGTCCCTAGGGTCAAGGTTTCGTTTGGTTTCTGACCAACTCTGAAATCCAGTTGACTGGTTATTTGTCAACCCGACCCTTGGGTCTGTGTTTATCCGTTTTCCTTTTTGTATTATTTGTTTGATTGTTTCTCCTCTTGCTTTGGATATGGGGAAGCGTGGTTGTGAACCCCCCTCCAACTCTCACAAAAACCCCGACTGCCCTTCATGGGTGAGGTACTGGATTGTGGAACTAGAGGCACAGATGAGAGGTATTGTTAAAGAAGAGTTATCGCTCCACCTTGGGAACAGAGCTAGCAGTCAGATGCCCACCCCATGCAAACCTGGTAACCCTCTGGTCAATATTTTGCCGGCTCCAGTGGAGAAGAAAGATTGCAGTACACAGAAGGACAAAGTATGGCAACTTCCACTAGCCAGAGGTGGTACTTCCACCATTCCATCATGCCCTGCCACTATGATTGCTGTCAAGATAGGGACTTTCGGCGCTGCCCAAGAGGGCAACATTCACTCTCCTGGTGAGGAACCCGGTACACACCGGGCTCAAATAAGGAGGGTCGTTCCTAGCACCAGGGGTCCCAGCACGAGGAGTGCAAGTTTCCATTCTCATCAGATGATGGACAGGGAAGTGCCCAACACAGCAGACAACGTGCACCAGGCCCAGTCCCCCCGGCCCTCCCAATAATCGATTTACCCCAGCCTGACTCCCTTATGTTACTGGTGCACCTGAAATAAAAATTGGACAGGAAGAAACACAGCTGGAATTGAGAAACAAGTGCCTTTTCTCACCAGGCATGGATATTTTTCCTATGAGAGGGCGGGTGAGATATTACTAGTTCGGCGATTGGGTTGGGTTGGCAAGAACCCTAAGTCATTCAAAGGAGGCTATATAGTTATTAACTTTAGTCATCCCCGGACAGTCCGAATTTTGGCTGATCAGTCCCACAGCTTTCGTGCACCGCCCACAGGGATCCAACTACACACCTTGGACTCCTTGCACTAGAGCTCCAACACACTGGTTACAACCCCTTCCTACATTTGGCCAGTCCTCCAGAATACAGTATAACGTTGCAGTAGCAAACAGGTTTGGGGCCCTTGAAGAGGTAGATTGACTTTCGACCCCATCTGATTCTTCTTCTACCCAGGGGCTAGGGAGGACCAATAGAGAGCCTAATCTGAAAATCACTGGGTTGCAGTCCCTAAACATCGCTTGTGAGGCACAAGTTGCTTTAGGCGAACCCCATCATAAATCTCACCCGGGATTCCAAGGCTCGGTAGGTGCTACCCTAGAGGTATTAAATAACCAAGCCCCTCTTATCTCCAAACTGACAATAGTAACTAAGGACGGGAATAGATCCTTAGCGAAAGTGGGAGTACCTGACCCCGAGATTGAGCCAAACATCACACAAACTACGAACCCTTCTGGTACTATTGTGTGCGATGCCACTTCGAACTTGGGTCTCCAGCTGAGGGTGTTGACGTGGAACATTGCTGGTATCAAAAACAAACTTCAAAATGCTGATTGGATACAGTTTGTACAAAATCATGATGTATGTATGTTCCAAGAGACCTGGGCTAGAGAGGACTCTCTCATGAGGGGCTTTGCAACTTTTAATGTGCTAGCAACTATGGGGGACAGAGATAGACCATCGGGAGGGTTAGGCACATGGGTTGCCACACACTTGGACTGTACTGTTGAACAGCTGAACACCTTTACGGATGATATCCAGTGTACCCTCCTTACTTTTAATACTTAGGTTTTAAAATTGCATTTATTAACATCAATCCCCATCCGGTGTCCTTTGCCCAGGAATCCCAGACCATAGATATGCTTACCACATTCGTTGAGCTAGTTCCCCCGAACAACAGGACGATGATAGGAGGTGAATTTAATTGTCAGTTTGAGCCTCTAGCCCTCCCTACCGACCCTTCGATATAACCCAGAAGTTGTTAGCCAGGATTGTCCTGGAGCACCTCCATCCCTGGGTGGATGAGCGTAAGATTCTGAGTGCGTACCAGGCAGGCTTCCGTAAAAATATTTCTACCATCTACCAAATCTTTAGGCTCCAATTATTATATTGGAAGACTTTGACTTTAGAGGGTGGGAGCCTCTATTTGATCTTTGTTGATTTTAAATCAGCCTTTGATTTGGTGCCCCATGACAAACTTTGGGCAGTTCTAGAGCAACTGGGCATTCCGCCCTACTTGCTCTCTTTGATCAAGCGACTGCACACTGAAATTTTTGCCCAGGTGAGATATGGGAAATATGGAGAATTGACTCTGCGTTTCCCAGTGAATAGGGGTGTAAGGCAGGGGTGTGTTCTGGCCCCCACTCTGTTCTGTCTTTTTATTAATGCCCTGGTGGACCTACTAAATGAGGTAGCCAACACTGATGCCCCAGGGCTTGCCCGTGGCAAGGTGCCAGCAATGATATTTGCGGACAACACCTTGTTTGTATTTGTATTTGTATTTGTTTTTATATCGCGCATAGCTCACCCGTTAGGTCTCATAGCGCTGACAGATAGATAAAACAGAACCAGTATGTATAGGAGGTGGATGACTAAGGTTTGAAGAGCAGAGTTTTTAGATTCGTACGGAAGATAATCAGATCGGGTTCTGCTCTCAGATCTAGGGGAAGTGAGTTCCAGAATGAGGGACCAATTTTTGAGAAGCATCTGTCCCCGTTCCTCACTGTGCGAACTCTGGGCGTCTTTAGTAGTAGTTGGTTAGAGGAGCGAAGATTTCTCGTTGGGCTATGTCGGTGCAGTTTGTCTCTGATATATGCTGGTCCTTGTCCGTTTAAAGATTTGTGGACTAGGCAGCAGACCTTGAACTTTATGCGTCTGTTAACTGGTAACCAGTGTAGTTGATTCAGGCAGGGGGCAGACGGGGTTCTTGGTGGAAGGTCCAGTGCAAGTCTGGCCGCGCTGTTCTGAATGGTCTGTAGTTTAGCTATATTAGAAGCATTTATGTCTGCAAACAATGCATTGCCATAATCCAGCCGGCTAGTTATTAAGCCCTGGATCAGTGGTCTTCTGCTGGTTAAAGGAAGCCATTTGAATATTTTTCTAAGGCTTCTCATAAGGCCTATACAGGTGTGTACCACTTTATTAATGTGTGGTTGCATTGTGAGTTGGTCATCCATTATGATTCCTAGGTTTCGGACTGTACCTTTAGGGGAGGGGCATTGACCAAGTTCAGAGGGCCACCAGTCTTGTTCCCATAATTGGTGTGCCTTTCCGAACAGCATTATTTCGGACTTTTCTGCATTAAGCATCAGATAATTCTCAGTCATCCATTTTTTGATGGCCACCATGCAGGATCGAAATCTGATTTTGGTGTCTCCTGAGTCGGGGCCCATGGTGACCAGGATCTGTGTGTCGTCAGCGTATGAGACTGTTTGGAAGCCATGATCCCTGATTATTTTGGCTAGGGGGGACATATAAACGTTGAATAACGTTGGGCTCAGAATTGAGCCCTGGGGGACGCCGATGTTGTTATCAGTAGTATCAGACAGGAAGGGACCGGTTTTAACTCTAGATTTCCTGTCTGCCAGGTAGCTTTGTAGCCAGTCCAGCGCCTTTCCCCCGACACCAACCCCCACCAGTCGCTCTATTAGTACTGTGTGGGAGATGGTGTCGAACGCTGCAGAGAGGTCCAACAGAATCAGGATTGCTGATTTCTTTGAATCAATGGCAAGGCGGATGTTGTCTACTATTTCTAGTAGAGCTGTTTCCGTACTATGGTGGGCTCTGAAGCCTGATTGGGTGGCGTCCAGTATCTTGTTATCTTCTAGGTGTTTCATTAGTTGGGAGTTTATAGTTGCCTCCATCATTTTGCCAAACAGGGGAAGGAGGGCTATTGGGCGATAATTTGAAGGGGCTGTGTGGTCAGCATTGCTTTTTTGATGATAGGCCTGATCGTTGCTTCCTTCCAGCTGCTTGGGAATGTACTTTGTGCGAGAGAGGAGTTGAAGATAGTGGTGAGTTCAGTCGCTATAGCTGGTCCTATTTTGGCTAGAATTTGTGATGATGCTGCATCATTTGGGGATCCTGATTTGATCTTTCCTAAATTCTTTGTTACCATGTCTATAGTAAAAGGGTTGAATTCTAGTAGTTGCATGGTGGGTGTCGGGTTCTCCATGTATGAGGGGTACAGGGGGTGTGGAGCATCTGTATTGGGGGTGGTATTAGGGAAGGTCATATATATATTATTTATTTTGTCCTTAAAATATATGGATAGCTGGTTTGCCCATTCCTGGGATTCCAGTGCGTTTGCTTGGCAAGGTAAGGGGTTCGTAAAGTCTTTCACTATTTTGTATAGTGTTTTTTGGCAGCACCCTGCTTGATTTATTTTGTCAGCAAGATAGTTTTTTTTTGCTGTTGATATGTTCGTCATATAATCATGGTGTGAGGTTTTGTATTTGGCTTTGTCGTCAGAGTTTTTGGTTTTTCTCCAACGCCTTTCTAGAGCCCTAGTAGCTACTTTTAATCTCTTCAATTCCGGGGTGAACCAGGGACTGCTTTTTATGGGGCATTTGGTTGGACGCTTGGGAGCTATTATATCGAGGGCTTTTACAATGGCTTTGTCTAGTTCCACTGCCATCTGATTTACCGATTGGATGGCAGGGGGGGGAATAAAATGCCTCTGGAAAGAGTCTATCTGTATTTTTGCCCATGATCTGGTTAAGTTCAATTGTTTAGGGGGTCTGGGGTTCTGTGAGTTTAACTTGATAGAGAAGTTTATAAGTGAATGATCGGTCCATAGTACTGGGGTGAGGTTATTGATGGATAGTTGTTGCGAGTTGGAGCAGATGATATCGAGGCAGTGTCCTGCGATGTGTGTTGGGCCTGTCTCTAGTATTTTTAGGTCTAATGCATGTATACTGTTGCTCAACTCAACGGTATGATGATCGGTTTGACATTCTAGGTGATAATTTATGTCCCCTAATAGCAAGAAATGTTTACATGCAAGGACGTGGGGTGTAAGAATGTCTAGCATTTGGGAGGCGAAATTTGCTTTAGTGGTGGGAGGTCTATAGACCAAGGCTCCCTTCCAGGATTCATTGTTATTAAGTATCAAGGAAAAAAGTAAAAATTCTCCCCAGGGCGCCAGGTGGGTCTCTATGATAGTGATTTTTATGTGCTCTTTAAATATGATGGCAGTTCCACCACCTCTTTTAGATTTTCTGTCCAGTCTGATGATCTTATAACCCTCAGGTAAGGCTGTGGCTATATCTGGGGTGGGGTGGTCTTGGATCCATGTCTCTGTCATAAAGAACAGATCAGGAGCTTCTTGATCGAGTACTGCCCAGATTTGTATGGCGTGCTTTGGGAGGGAGCGTACGTTGCCATAAATGCAAGTTAGGACAGGGGGTGTGGTTGTTTGGGGAGGTTTCGGGGGGCTAGTGTTTAAAGCTAATAGCTGGTCCCTTGAATAGGTTATCATTTTGTGGTATTGGCTATAGTACCTGGGAGACGGACGAAAGTGGCGTCGTGCGTCGGTTCTCAGGCGGTGACAGGCGAGGACAGGCCTTGACTTTGACGCGACTTAGACGCGCCGCACGCGCGCCGCTGCGCGTGTCCGCTCTGCGCACTCACTTTTGAAGTGTGGTGGGCGGGACCTCGCGCCGATCAAGCTAGACCGCTAACCGGTGGTAGCCGGGAGTGTACAGGCGAGCAAAAACACAATTTAGCTTCTCACAATGTTATGCCCCCAATGTATTGTACAAATCACCAATTTTACAAGCAGTTTCCGTTGCGACGCTGTCGTCGAGCAAAAGTGCTCTCAGCGATTAAAAACAACACATTGTGCAGGTAAAATATTTCGGTGCAGTTTTAAAATATTTCTCTGAGGCTTAGCAGCGCCTCCTTCCTTTCCTGATTCAGTTTTTCGTTAATGTCTCGGCGGGTCCGCTCTGCGCACTCACTTTTCAAGTGTGGTGGGCGGGACCTCGCGCCGATCAAGCTAGACCGCTAACCGGTGGTAGCCGGGAGTGTACAGGCGAGCAAAAACACAATTTAGCTTCTCACAATGTTATGCCCCCAATGTATTGTACAAATCACCAATTTTACAAGCGGTTTCCGTTGCGACGCTGTCGTCGATCAAAAGTGCTCTCAGCGATTAAAAACAACAAATTGTGCAGGTAAAATATTTCGGTGCAGTTTTAAAATATTTCTCTGAGGCTTAGCAGCGCCTCCTTCCTTTCCTGATTCAGTTTTTCGTTAATGTCTCGGCGGGTCCGCTCTGCGCACTCACTTTTCAAGTGTGGTGGGCGGGACCTCGCGCCGATCAAGCTAGACCGCTAACCGGTGGTAGCCGGGAGTGTACAGGCGAGCAAAAACACAATTTAGCTTCTCACAATGTTATGCCCCTAATGTATTGTACAAATCACCAATTTTACAAGCGGTTTCCGTTGCGACGCTGTCGTCGATCAAAAGTGCTCTCAGCGATTAAAAACAACAAATTGTGCAGGTAAAATATTTCGGTGCAGTTTTAAAATATTTCTCTGAGGCTTAGCAGCGCCTCCTTCCTTTCCTGATTCAGTTTTTCGTTAATGTCTCGGCGGGTCCGCTCTGCGCACTCACTTTTCAAGTGTGGTGGGCGGGACCTCGCGCCGATCAAGCTAGACCGCTAACCGGTGGTAGCCGGGAGTGTACAGGCGAGCAAAAACACAATTTAGCTTCTCACAATGTTATGCCCCCAATGTATTGTACAAATCACCAATTTTACAAGCGGTTTCCGTTGCGACGCTGTCGTCGATCAAAAGTGCTCTCAGCGATTAAAAACAACAAATTGTGCAGGTAAAATATTTCGGTGCAGTTTTAAAATATTTCTCTGAGGCTTAGCAGCGCCTCCTTCCTTTCCTGATTCAGTTTTTCGTTAATGTATCGGCGGGTTCGCTCTGCGCACTCACTTTTCAAGTGTGGTGGGCGGGACCTCGCGCCGATCAAGCTAGACCGCTAACCGGTGGTAGCCGGGAGTGTACAGGCGAGCAAAAACACAATTTAGCTTCTCACAATGTTATGCCCCCAATGTATTGTACAAATCACCAATTTTACAAGCGGTTTCCGTTGCGACGCTGTCGTCGATCAAAAGTGCTCTCAGCGATTAAAAACAACAAATTGTGCAGGTAAAATATTTCGGTGCAGTTTTAAAATATTTCTCTGAGGCTTAGCAGCGCCTCCTTCCTTTCCTGATTCAGTTTTTCGTTAATGTCTTGTTACTATCTAAATCGCCCATGGGCATCCAAAGGACCCTTGACATCTTCTCTCTATTTTGCAAGAATAGGGGCCTAGATATTAATACACTAAAACCCAAGTACATGGTATTTAATCCTAGTCAAACATCTCACCCTTATTTATCTATTTATTTTATTTATAAAGCCCGCTGTCACCTGGCGCTAGCAACTCAGAGTACAAATAGAAAAATGGTGTGCCTCCACTGCCGACAACCACCTAGGTCTTAGGAAACAACCATGTTTTTAATCTCCTTCTAAAAAGAAGGAGGTCACTGACTTGTCTGAGCTCCAGTGGGAGTGCATTCCAAAGTTTGACAGCTGTTACCCCGAAGGACTTACCACCTGAACTAACTTTCCTGAATCTAGGTACCTTCACCAGTCTCGAGAATGAAGAACAAAGAGTTCTCACAGGAACATACCACTCGAACTTTCTTTGCATAGAGACAGCCCATGCAAGGCTTTAAACACTAAACAAAGAGACTTGAACTGAACTCTCTATCTCAATGGGAGCCAGTGCAACTCCGCCAAGGCCGAGGAAGAAGAATACCTTCTGTCCAGCCTAGCGCTAACTTGGCTGCCGTTGACTGAATCCACTGCAGTCTATCAAGAAGAAATTTCAGAGACTCAAGTAGCAAGGCGTTGCAATAATCTAGTCTACTAAGAATAGTACTACGTGCTAACGCACGCGCAGGAGGGGGTAGCAGAGGGAAGATCTTCCGCAATGATCTAATAATGGCTAAGCAACAGCTCACTGTTTTCATCACCTGAGCCTCCATAGTAAGTTTGTTGTCAAACATAATGCCCAGATTACGAACCGCCTTTACTGGCTGAACAACAATTGAGGTGTCGGTGGGCCAGAAGTTAGTGGGCATCACGGAGGGGACCCTTTCCATAGAGCAGTAGAGCACCTCTGTCTTACCTGCATTGAATTGCAGCGAGTTTTCCTTCAGCCAAAGCGCTGCATCACGCAGGCAGCGGAGAGGTACACTGCTTGCTGTCTGTCCAATAAAAAAGACTGGAACCACCTCAAAGCACAGCCCGTCAGCCCCACCTCTCTTAGTCTTCTCAGCAGGATCCCATGGTTGACCACATCGAAGCTCATCCATCACAGTCACCAAGGCCGTCTCGGTACCATGGGTCGGCCAAAAGCCAAACTGTACCTCCTCCAGTAAATTATGTTGTTCCAAATGCTTGGACAGAGTGCTACTCACTACTCGTTCCACAAATTTAGCCGGAAAAGGCAAGATAGAGATGGGCCTATAGTTTTTGGGGCACTCCGGGTCAAGAGAGGGCTTCTTTAGCAGGGGTGTCACCAGTGCTTGTTTCCACTGAGAAGGGACCACTCCGTAAGAAAGAGACTGATTACAGATCAGACGGAGGGTAGGAAACAACTCTGCCTAAAACTCTTTCCAAATTTTGTGTGGCACCAGGTCTAGAGGAGACCCAGAAGGAATACCACAAGCTAACCTATTAAAGTCCTCCACTTCCGGAGGCACAAACTCAGAAAGTTAATTTGCGGCCCCGCATTCCAAGATGGCACACGAAGCCTCAGAGCCATTTACCACCATATCATCAATGCCCAAAGTCATAGTGTTTACAGCCTCAGATTGTTGATGAGCCCCTCCCAAATCATCAGTAATTATTTTAATTGTATCATGCAAGAACCTAGCCAGGTTCTCACATAGTTTTTGAGAGGGGGGGTATCACGTTCTTAGAACAATCTGGGCTGGTCAAGCTATTCAGATGTTAAAAATACTTCAGGAGCTATTAGGGGCATTAAGGATCAAAGTGGAGAAATATTCCGCCTTGGCCCTGTTAATCGCCTTCTTGTAGCCCACAATCTTCGATTTCCATGTGTGCTTATCCTCCTCCAGATAGCCTTGTCTCCACCTCCCCTCTGCAAGCTTACATTTAAGTGTCAATGTTTTTAGACTATCATTAAACCACGGGGCCGAAGGTCTGCCCCTACTACAGTGGTTTTTTAGAGGGACTAATGAATCCAAAACCGAGGTAATTTTCGTACATAGAGATGCATAGTTCTCCTCTACATGCAAATCCAGGGAGAAACAATCCTCTACCTGAAACAACGGGGCATGGCCCCTCTTACGCAGGAGAACCTTCCAGTCTCTACTCACATATTCACACGTAGAGTTGGCTACCTGAGTATTTTGAGTAGCAAAGTTCATATAGAATTTAATCAGGAAATTGTCTGTCCAGTCCAGAGGCAGAATTTCCACAATAATCAGATGAGTAGCCTCTGAGAAAATTAAATCAAGTAGGTGACCTCCCTTGTGAGTGACCTTGGACACCAGCTGGAATAGGCCAAGGTCTTCAAAAGACTGGTGAATATTGGCAAAGCCTGAATTAAGGGAGACATTTAACCAGAGGATAAAGTCACCCAAAATCACCAATCTGTGGTGAGTGGCCGCCATATTAGTAAAAGTCTCCAGCAGCAGTTGCTGCTGCTGCACACCAAAGACCACGGGGGTCTGTAGCAGATAATCCCAGTTAAAGCCTGACCATGATCATTCTTGATGACAAAGCCAAGTAGTTCGAAACCTATGACCACAACAATATCTATGTTCACTAGAGTCAGGGTATCCTTATAGATCACCCCAACCCCGTCACCCCCCCGTCATTCTCGGTTTATGGCAAATTGTGTAGCCGGGTGGACAGGCCCAACCGGAGTCAACCTCACAATCTGGGTGGGTCCAGGTTTCTGTCATGAGCAGAACTTCAAGTTCAATAACTTCAAGCAACAACTGAATTTCCACATTGTGCTTAGGCAGCGATCTGACATTTAAGTCCCACAGGATAAAAAAATTTGACAAGGAACATCGATTTTTATCCAGCCCAGGCAAGAAAGACTAGACCGCTAACTCCAAGATGGCGGGTCCGCACGCACGGACGGACCCCGCGAATCAAGGAGAGTGGAATGATCCTGGAGTGAGAGAGGGAAATAAGCAAAGTTACCCCCTAAGCAACCCTAAAGTGAGTGAGTGAAAGTTTACAAACAACATTAAAAACACGGTAGGACCACCACAGCAGTTCCCAACAGCACACAGATGACAAGCCTCTGAATAGCCAATCGAACGCTGCGCGCTCGCTTCAGCATCGATTTTTATCCATCCCAGGCAAGAAAGACTAGACCGCTAACTCTAAGATGGCTGGTCCGCTCGCACGGACAGACCCCGTGAATCAAGGAGAGTGGAATGATCCTGGAGTGAGAGAGGGAAATAAGCAAAGTTACCCCCTAAGCAACCCTAAAGTGAGTGAGTGTAAGTTTGAAAACAACATTAAAAACACGGTAGGACCACCACAGCAGTTCCCAACAGCACACAGATGACAAGCCTCTGAATAGCCAATCGACCGCTGTGCGCTCGCGTCAGCATCAATTTTTATCCAGCCCAGACAACAAAGACTAGACCGCTAACTCCAAGATGGCGGGTCCGCTCGCACGGACGGACCCCCCGAATCAAGGAGAGCGGGATGATCCTGGTGTGAGAGAGGGAAATGAGCAAAGTTACGCCCTAAGCAACCCTAAAGTGAGTGAGTGAAAGTTTAAAAACACAGTAGGACCGCCACAGCAGTTCCCAACAGCACACGGATGACAAGCCTCTGAATAGCAAGTTGATATAGCC
This sequence comes from Lissotriton vulgaris, assembly GCF_964263255.1. Classification (NCBI taxonomy): domain Eukaryota; kingdom Metazoa; phylum Chordata; class Amphibia; order Caudata; family Salamandridae; genus Lissotriton; species Lissotriton vulgaris. Next base: position 89,337 of record NW_028251684.1, read on the forward strand.
CTAACCCTACTCTAAATGGTATCCAGCTAGAAAGGGTAGCTGTCTTCGATTACCTGAGTGTTACGCTGACGGAAACCTTTGGTTGGGGCCCACAGCAAGAAAAGGCAGGCCTAAGGTTAGCACAGATGGCAGGGGGAATAGCAAAACTATACAGACACTCCACATCTAGCAACCGAGCCCATTGACTGAGATATACAAAGTCCAAATCAGGAGTGCTGTAATGTACTGGGCAGAACTTTGGGGACACCTCCCTATAGGTGGATTGGTCAAAACCGAGAATAAGTTCATGAGGCAGCTCTTGGGCCTACCACAAAGCATCCCTCTCATCCCCCTAGGTATGGACCTCGGGATAAGACCCATAGATGAAGAGATCGGACTGTGACCCCTGACTTTTTGGCGAAGGCTAAGGGCGACTCCAGAGCTAATAGCCTACCAGTCGGAACTAAAGGCGATCATTAGGCTCCCAGGGGTGGGAAAACTATCCTGGTTCACCCACATAAAAGATCTGTGCCGTAGACAAGGCCGGCCGAACCTATGCACCCACCCTGAGGTAGTGTCCCCGACAATAACACGGCTCAAACTAGTCAAAACTTACAGACAGTTTAGATTGGCTGAAATCCAAAGGAGCACACAAAAACAGGCCATTTAACCTCTGACTTCCTTTATTTTATAGACCAGTATTTATTTGAACGGTTCCTTGATGATGTACATCAGTTCATGGCAAGGAAACTCTATGTTTAATTCAGACTGGGTTGCTTGCCGGTCCATGCACTTACAAAGAATTGGGCAAAAGCTTCCTTTGTTGGATGTCCTGCCTGCAATAGCCAAGAAGAGACTCCCATTCATGTTTTCTTCTGTTGTCCAGGAAATGATGTACCTAGGAGGTACTGGTTTTTACCAATGTGCAGGATCCTGGGGTACAGACAGTGATGGGAGGCCTTTAGAGTTTGAGAACCGACACTCATCCTCAGATTGTTTTTGCTGTGTTCCGTTTCCTTAACTCTATGTGGCATAGGCGCTGCAAGTTTTAAATCTCTCCCTGCACATGATATATGTTCCTTTGCCATTTCCTACTGTCTTGATCTTACTAATATATGAAATCACTGTTTAATTCGCTTTTTAAATTTTAATATCTTTTTAACTGTTATGAAATGTGTTCAACTCACTGTACATGGCTATATCCTGTAATGTCCATTGATGTTTTTATTGCCCAAATTTAGTGATGTATGTATTTTATATTTTTGCTTTTATGGTCTATAAGAATGAAATAAAGCTTGGAAATGGAAATGGAAAAATAAGCGCTAGATAAATGCAATTACAATACTTGTGTTTAAAGAGACAATATATATCTTACAAATAATTTGTATTCCATCAAGTAAGTGATTGCCTTTCCAGAAGCTACCTCTGAAAGTTTGGTAGAGCTGTGGTGCAATCATTTATATACCAGGTCAATGCCCTTGTGCCAAGTGCTAAACCTGTAGCAATTTCTGGCTTATCAGTAAACAGCGTTTTGCATGCTTAGCCATGAAAGCCCATGTTTCTTAAGGAGAGAAGGAAAACTACAATACCCAGAAGGCATTGTGCTGCTGGCTCAAAAGCATGGACTCAAAAGCATGAATTAACTGAAAGTGTCACACATAACATAAGCCAACTTTGCAGCACTGCAGAAACAAGTCAAGATCATCTCTGACAGGCAAGCAGACCTGGTGCAGAGTGCAATACATGAAATCATTACTCCTGCCCAGACTGAGGGATTATATGCCAGAATCGTTTGTAAAATACTAGTATGGGTGGTTAAGGGCATGGGTGTTGAATTCTTATCTCCCAACGTATGTTCTTCCAACATACATGGGTACTCAATAACAAGTAGCATTACATATAGATTAAACACTCACAGACAATAAAAGTACACTCAATACATATTCTTGCCCCCAAAAATGTACTAATACAAACACTTTTTATAAAAATAAAAACACGTAAAACATGTTTTCACTTTGTACCACTCCTATACCAAACATTTCCACAGATAGTTTTAGTCTTTCACTGACAGTAGCTCATCTAAATTCAGAGGGCTCACAAAACTGTTATAGTCTGGGTGCCAGCCTTTTTTAGGTCGAGCTTCGATCGACCTGTTATGTCTCATTTGTGGGGTCTGGCAAACCCACTGATTCCCATGGGTTACTATCTGTGGTAATCAAAAATGCTGGCTTCTTATTAGTGTATTTCTGTAAAAGTCCCTCCTTTGTGTGTTCATCTCCCTTTCCAGCGAGTTCACTCAGAGAGCATTTTGGTCGGCCATCACACAGTACAGCATATGGTGGCCTCTATTCCCTCCTCCCATCTGCATGTGATGGCCCCTCCTCCCTTTTCAGCAAAGGGGCAAAACAAGGAATTGTAAGGGTGTGCCAGTGCTGCATACAGCTTCTTCTCCTGGGACACGTGCAACATTGGCGAGCGAGCCTTTCGCCTTCATCTCCGTAAGCAGCAGCCCACTCCCAACGAAACTCTATTCTTATCATATTTTATGCTTTTAATGAGCAGGGCAGCACAGGCCACATGCTATGCTGCTGACTAAAAGCATAAAATATTGAAAAAAAAGATTTTGGCGAGATGCGCTTTTTAGAGTGGGGCGAGGCGGGGCTTGAAGAATGCCCAACAGAGATTTTTGAACTTCGCTAAATAAAATAAAGGAGCGGCTCGGCCAACTGTTTTTTTTTACAAAATGTTATGCTTTTCGTAGGCAGTGCAGCATGCCGTCTGGGCTGTGATGCTTTTTCTATCCACCTCTCCTTCTCTATTTCTCCTTCTCCCTCCCTGCTGCTCTCTCCCTCACGCTGGAATGCTGTTGCATAGCTCGGACATGCCTGCAAGTTAACCCCCAAACTGCCCAGACAAGCCTGCAGCTGCTGCTTCCATCCGTTTTGTAGTCTCTGATGCTTTACCTGGTTTGCTTAAAATCTACATCCACACAGAAACATAGACAGACAGACACACACACACACACAGACAGCCTCTCACACACACACATGCACGCAGACACACATGCAGACACAAATATGCAGTAGATCAAACAGTGTTCACGGTATCTATAGGGGAGCCGCGTGGCGGGTGGCACTGCTGCCATGATGAGGATGGACAGTGGACACTAGTGAGGTGCTCTGCACCCATGGTGCCCTTGTAAGGACATCTGGTAACACAGCAGAGCCCAGGCAGGAGTGTTAGGGGTTGTTTTTTAAATACTACTTGCCCTGTGCCCTGCGGCCAGTCAGTGCCAGGGCACATATGATGCAAGTGCCTGGCATAATGCAGCCACAGTTAAACCACATTTTTCCCCATCCAGGACTGATCCCATATATTGACCTTTGTTGCTGCTCCTTCACAACCTCTCCTAGTACCCCATTTAGAATTTGTTCTATGGAAAAATTCTCACATGTGGGATGAGGAAACCAAAGTTCCGTCTTACTGCACTTTGACACTGTTCATCCATTGCTTCCTACTACCTAAAAACAAGGAAGAGTTTTTAATTAAATCAACCATGTGTATTACATGTGGAAAATCTTCATTTATGTTTTTACCTCTTCTCTTCCCCCAATACGTAGTCGTAAGTGCTTCCTTCCCACCTCACCTTAGACTTCTGTCACATACCGCTTTTATTGATCACATGTTCACACTGTGTGACCCTGGCCAAATCGCCTATCATCTCTTTGTCCCCATTCTCTGACAAACATTGAACCCCGTGAGTGCTTAGATTAATCTCTATACCCGTGTTACATTGCACAATATGGAACTGGACATTTACAGTGGCAGTTGCTGCTCGCATCACAAGCTACTGTTATTACTGTTGTAATAGTCAGCCTATCAGACAAGTTTACATTGTGGCCTTTTTATCCCCAACAGTGAACCACCTCAGTGCCACAAACAAGGTTGGCATCAGTAATGTAAAAAAGGATTGTATCAATTTCTATTGCCTCTACATTGCTAATACAAAAGTCATAACTGTTAAAAACATTTCCATTTCAATGCCACTAGCTCTAACGGGAAAAAAAGTGAGACCTATTGCATTGCAAATGATTGTTTTAAACATCTGCCTTCCGAAGCACAAGACCACACACACTGAAACTTAACATGGCCTGCACATGAAGCTAACCCACAGGGGTTGGACATTTCATCCGAGCTTGCTTTTAGGTGCTACTTCTCACACCTCTTGAGTGGAAGATTAGTATAGTAATTGGAAGGGAGAAAATGTCCACAATACGGAGAAAGCCTGTCCCCCTAACCTGATCCCCTTTGTTCACAAGGTTATAAATAATAAATGCAAAATGATTTGCAAACCACACTTTATAGACTTCTGAAACAGCTGGGTCCATAAACATTATTGAAAATAAAAAAATAGTGAACTATTGTCCGGCCAAATATGAACACTTAAATATGTTAAGTAAATGATCATTTGACAAGTAACAATTTATATTAAGTAATGATGTTCAAGCATTCAAGATCTCCGTGTATTTTTGTCCTTTGTTTCACATTTAGTTAACATCTAGAGAGGCTGCCTGATCAACTAGCAGGGGGTGCATCCATTGGGGTGCTGGGGCGTTGCCCCACCTGGCAACATGGCCTCAGGTTGCACTGCGCACAAGCAAAATAGCAAACTTTAAAGACAAGTACTTGCTGCTCTGCTCAGGCAGGCATTCAATCGGCATTGAAGGGGGGGTGGGGTGGGGGCGGTGCTGGCTGCGGCAGCAAGGAGGGTGACTGACAGCAGCGCTTATTAAAGCACAGCTGCAAAAGTGCGCATGCTCGATTTTGGGCTGGTCATTATTATGACCAGCCCGAACATGCGCACTAAAGCCACCTCCTAAGGACCAGGAGAGCGAGGGGAGAGTCGGGATCCGAGAGGCTGAGGGTTGCTTCATGTAGCGCCCCCTGGTCTCTAATGGGCGGGTCATCTTCGTGCCCTAGCCAATCCTGGCACTGCTAATGCAGCGTCTGGATTGGCTGCCTGAGACACCGGGCAGCCTGAGGGCTGTTGATCAAAAAGCGTGGGACCGGGACCGGCCCTGGACAGAGCAGCACAGAAGGCGCCAAGCAGCCCCCAACGTGGGACCCCGGTCCAGGTCACCCGGTCAGGTAAGTTTGCTTTATTTTAATCTGTCATTTTATTTTAAGCTCCCCCGCGCAACCCTCCCCGAGTATGAGAGACGTGACTGATCACTAATAGTTATTAAGTGACAAAATAATGACATAGAATTGCTGAAGGTTGCACCATGTTATGCTGCATAATTCGCTCTTATTGCCGCACATGTTGTCATCCATGCCGCATAATTGGGCCTCCCAATGCCTTGTGCTTGCAGTGGCTGTGGTAATAGGTCCGCAAAGGTAGCATGCTGTGGCTGGCAGCTCCCAGGTACTCTATAATTCTCGCCACATCTTGGAAGCCAGCCCCAGCCGGAGGCGACCTGGTGCCATAAGCCGCTATGGCCACATTAGCAGCTCTCTGAGCAGAAGCGGCTCCTGCTGTCGCTCCATACTGGCCCACCCCGTCCTATGCCCTGAGGAAAGTGTAAGTACAAATTGTAATTGTAAATTGTATTTAAGAGTGCTGAAGAACCTGAGCGAAAATAAACAAACAGGCCCGTTTTTTAGGTCTTGCCTACGCAGTGCACATAAAGACCTTTTCTGATCGCTTTGTCTTTTCAGCCAAGAACGTGCACGCGTTCCATTGCCATCAATGGCAACGCATGCACGTGTGGCGATCCACTTGCGGGTGTGCACGGCTGGCACTATATGGTAGCAATTCTCACGGCGCCAGCCACGCGCTCCCGCAAATGAATCGCGCAGGCCCCCTTCCACCCCCTGTTTCATTGGTTGCGTACCTCTAAGAGTTGCATGTGCCCATAGCTCGGTGTTTAGCTGCTGCTGTGGGCGGGTTCTAGCGACAAAAGTAAAGTGACGTGACGCCTTATACAGAGTGACTAACTCAGCTTGAAGAAGCTAGCGGCGCAGGCTAATACAGCTTGTTTGCCTACTAAGCCTGGAAGAAGGACTGTGGCCAATTAAAGGATACGCATGACTCGTGTCAACAAGATTTCTGGTGGTGAGTAAATCCACTAAGACAGGTTCAGAGAGCTGCTTAGACTGCATCGCTGATGCCAAAGCTACTATGCAAGAGCCACACGGCCCTTACTTGTATGTCAGAACGTCATCTCCTCCTTCACTAGCCCCTGCTACTTCCGGTAGCGTGACTCCCCTCCCAGTGCTGCGACTCCCACCGATGTACGACCATTTGTGTATGAAGGCCTGCATTAGCCGATGACGCCCGCGTTGTCACTGCCATCATCCATCTGTTCATCCGTAGGCCTCCGTCCCAGTCCTTTGCCGGTAACAGTACGCATCCAGTGAGTCCACCCTCACCTGTCGCAGGGGCTTTTCCTCTAGGTTCCTCATTCGCCGTAGAGCACTGGATAAGAGGCTTGACGTTTTACTCTTTTTAGACGCTTAGTGGTGACTGCCAAGGAGAGCATAATAGAATGTACTCAGATTTTTACCCCATCTTTGGATAACTACGCTTTTTGTTTTGAGAAAATGCTAAAACTGCTAAAAATCTAATATTGTATTTCCATAATATGTTTCGTACAGCTGACGATTTATAAGTATATGTCTCAATTCTTGTGGCGATTGTGGTGTGCTTGCCTCACGCTTCAGTATTCTCTGCAGCTGTTGGTTTCTATCCCTCTGACAGTCAGATGCCTGGCTTTCTATGGGCAGATCTGGCCGTAGGACGGATTATTATACATTAAATCTGTTTCTCCTCATCGCTGCCGACTAACATCTCCTCTTGCAGCTGTGAGAAATAGCAAATAAATCAGGATATTACACACTCCAAGTGTCTGAAAGAAGGTGAATTCTGTACACACTTGATGCTAACTTCCCCTGGACACTGCCCTGTCTGGCAGGTGATTCACAGTTTTACTTTCAACATCTTTGTTTTCTCAATGTTACATGTTACAAGACAATAGCTGCCCTCTGAAAACAAAAGCCTGTTTATCACACTTTATACCACCCTTTTGCGGCTTTTAAAGGATACAAATATCAGGCTGTATTAGAGGGTCACGCGTGATAACCAGATCACCGTCGACATCAGCAGCGAGCGTTTCACTAAAAGAGCAATCATGACACTTTACCAGGAAAACACAAGGCGCATTCTTAGGCCGCTCTGTCTTATTATGAATGCACATTTATTTGCTTTTTTTATTCATGAAACTCGTATATGACGAGTCTTGGAGGTGATAATGAAGCATATGGACCGGAAATAAACATATGTTTTCACCTAAATAAGTGAGAATTGTGGTATTGTCAGGAAAATCTTTGAGAATTTATTACAGCACCTGTTGCCAGCTGCATATATATTTACATTGAGAGGAACTTTTAATTGGCTTCGTCCAAATATTAATCTGGAGGTCAGGAAGGCAGCGGGTACGCTGGAGATGAAACGTGATGTCCTAAATCGTGTACAGATGAGCCTTGGGTGTGAAAGTGAGGGGAGAAAGACAATAGGTTTGTGCAAAACTGAACACCTCATAAGGTAAAAATATTTGGAAGTTCCATAAGTCATCTGCATTTCTTCTTCCATGTGGGCATCTTTGTATGTTAAAAGCACCAGAGAGCTTCTGTTGTGTGCAAGGCAGCTACCATCTTCAAGCTAAGGGAAACATTAAAACAAACTTAATCAGCAGATGCAAATGGGAAGAGATGCATTTCTGACTCTTTGGGGCTAATTAGGAATTGCACAGTACTTGTTTAGGGATTGGAGGTAAATCTGCAGGTGAAATTTGAATTACCGTGCAGTAACATTGCACCAGTACTATGACATTATGTATTGGAATGGGGAATTGGTCTGTGGAGCTGGACTTCCTGGTTGTAAAGCCACACAGAATTCCCAGTTTTATGGATTTTAAGGCATACATTCACACATGCTCTGAGAAAAATTAGCGCCTCGTAAAATCAGATCAGACGCTGGAACGCCCCACCAATCATTATCAGTTGGATTAGAATTCCATAGGTTAACCTGTTCCACCTGTCTTACAATAAGAGTTGGAATGGGGAATTACCATGTGGAACTGGATTTACGGTCACAAAACGATGCAGAATTCTAAATTCCATGGGATTTCACGCATACATTTACCACCTGATCAATGTATGTGGGAGCGTCTGTGTGGGGTGTGGATGGAGGGAAAGGCTGTGGGGATTAGGAAGGAAAGAGGCATTGAAGGTGGGGCAGGGGGTAGAACTGAATACGTCCCCACCAGAAATAAAAAAAACAAATCGGGTGACAAGGCTTGACTTCTGCAGCTAAAGTCCCCTACGATTTTACTAAGTAGAATTACTTCCTGTAAAATGTGGTCCGGTGTTCCAGCAACTAGGAATACCAGGTGCTTTAATAATGATCCACTCCTGATCCTACAGTAATTCCTCTCTGCCTGACTCATAACCAGGGCCCTTTTCTGAAAGAGACAAACAACCAGAGTAGGTAACAAGGGCTGAGAGTTGAAGGTGTGGCGTAATGGCCAGAGAGGCTGACTATGGAGCTGGCGGTCTGCGTAGACTCAACAGCCTGTGATTCAGAGCAAATCAGGTAACCACCCCGTGCCTAGGAACAGCGCCTAGGACCATCTTTCTTCTCGTTCCTCTGCCTCTCTCCTCTCTTTTCAGTCCCCCTGTTTCTTGGCCTTTCTGTTTCCCTGCTACTTTCTCTCATACCCAGATTTTGTCCTTTTTTTCTGTCTTTTGCTCCCCTCTTCTCTTTAATACCATCAAACTACGCAAATAACTAATATCATTACAATTGTTTTTTTTGGGGGGGTGTAAACTTACGTCACTAAACTAATCACAACTTGCACACAAACTTTACAGTATTAAAGGCAACAGCTACATTGCTCTATAACGTACCTCTAAAACATTACAAAAATCTCTGGCTAAACACTTATAAGGTCCCAAAGTCGAGACCTTTTGGCTATACCAATGCTTGTTTAACTTTTCCTGCTGTTCGGGCGCATTTGGGTCTGCATTCTTTGAAAACTTTAATGTTTCGCTACACTTCCATTCGTGTTTGTCACCAGGCTTTCTTTATAGCGCCTTAGTGCCAAGACCTCTGGCTGTCAGCTGCTCTTTACAAAAAATACGTAATAATAATACCCTCGAAATGGGCCCCCTTTGCAAATCTTACCAGATATCATGGGGTAGGATGATTAACTTCGTTATTGCCCAGCGGTACAGTCAAATTATTATACACCTAGAATACATGTTACATTTTGAATGGGTGTCCTTAATATCACTCTACCCAATTAGTCAGAGGTCACGGCGGGATAAAGAAAAGAAACAATTCGTTTCTTTACTGAAACCCTTTCTGAGAGTCTGTAAGCAGAGCGAGAGGGTTGTGTGCATTCCTTCAGCTGCTCGGCTCGGTGAGCTGCTGCTCCTGCCTGCTGGAGCCGAGGCTCGCTTCTCCTGAGGCGGGCGGAGCTGCTGGGGGCCCGTCCGAGCTGTCCAATCGGCAAGACCTCCGGAGGTTGCCGATCGCCAGGGGATACACGATCCCGAGGGGATACCACATATTACACAACACCGGGAGAACGA